>NC_137814.1:6326774-6518790 GCF_963921795.1 Nannobrachium achirus
TCTCTCTCTCTCTCTCTCTCTCTCTCTCTCTCTCTCTCTCTCTCTCCAGTGGCGTCAGTTCAGCAAAAGCTAGGGTATGGCAAAGATGGGAGTCCTCATGCGCAGGGCGTGTGTGGAAAATTGGGTTTTGTCAGTTTTTCCAGGGTTTCTACGGTTTATTGGGCTGGATATGGCAGCCTGGAACGGTTGTTCAAGTGCAGGTAAACTTGGCATGTTAGTAAACGTGCCACAATTAACAATAATGCATTGCACCTGTGCAGCTGACCTGCGGAACCTGGGAATATACCATTTTGTCAAGATGGGGAGAATACAAGTGTGGATAATATAATTATAATACCTTGTTAAAGTGACCATTTTGTTCAATTTTGCATTTGTAGTTATTTTACTGTAATTTCAACAACATAAATACCAGCACAGATAAACAAAGAGACATTCATGGAAAAGTAACTTTTATTTCCACCCCTGTGGTAGCTGCATACCCCTGCCATACCCAATTGACGCCCTTGTCTCTCTCTCTCTCTCTCTAACACGCCCTGTTACAACATAATGATGCCCCCCCATCTGATTTCTTCATTGTACTTTGACCAACAAAACAAGATCCATGCCTATTGCCATTAAACAAATAAACGCACAGAACAGATTCCCACACACACGCACGCACGCACGCACGCACGCACGCACGCACGCACGCACGCACGCACGCACACACACACACACACACACACACACACACACACACACACACAGCGGGCCCTATTTTCGTCCATGCCCTAAACCTCTTTGCCTTTTTTTACTATTTTGAAAAAACATTTTTAAATACTTCAAATAGCCGATGTCAGCTTGTAGATCAGATATTATTTAAACATGTTTGTCAAAATAGTAAAAAAAAAGTGCAAAGTTTAGGTAGAAGGGGTAAGGCGTGGAGAAAATATAGCTCAGTATGTAAGAAATAGGTTGTGAAACGGTGTAACAGAGTAGGAACTAGTATCATCAGTGTTATAAATGTTATATTGTCTGTCTGACTCCATAACTGGCACACATCCATCGACTGCAGTTTATGGTAGACTACTTCGCATGCAGATAAGTCTTAACAGCTCTCACCTGAGAATCCCTTTGACCTGAAATGTCACCTACTGTACATTGCTCAATGTTCACACACAACACTGGACTGGAGCTAGGGCAGGGGCGTCAATTGGGTATGGCAGGGGTATGCAGCTGCCATACCCTCCAGGGGGTAAAATAAAAGTTATCTTTAAATATAAATCCATGAATGTCTCTTTGTCTATCTGTGCTGGTTATTATGTTGTTAAATTACAGTAAAATAACTACAAATGAATTTTTTTACAAAATGGCCACTTTAACAAGGTATTATAATTATATTCTCCACACTTGTATTCTCCCCATCTTGACAAAATGGTATATTCCCAGGTTCCGCAGGTCAGCTGCACAGGTGCAATGCACTTTAACAACCGTTCCAGGCTGCCCAAGAAACCACAGAAACGGGGAGGAAGTATAAAATGTACTTAAAATGAATGTATCATGCCTGTTGCTAAGGTATGGCAACATGACTGGTGTCTTGCACGCGCGCGAAGAGTGGCTGAGCGGCCAAAAAAAAAGAAAAAAAAAAAAGTCATAATACACAATGCAAAATAAATGGTAGACCTATTTAGAATAGAAAGGTCATGGGTAGATAATGATAGATAATAGATGAGAGATGATTTTTTTCTATTGATTACTCACACCATGGAGACTTGAGTTCAATAATATTTTTTAGACAATAAGACAATAATTTGATAACAATGAATTTACCCCCGGATGGGGACCAAAATGCATTCTGGAATCACTGGAGGTAAATTTATAAACACATTTTTGTCTAAAGAATGCGACAAATACAAAAAAAATATATATTGAACTCAAGTCTCCATGGCATGAGTAATCAATAGGAAAAAAAAGTCATTTTGGGGGTGAACTACTAATTTATACCCCATAATACGGTGTTGCTAGAAGAATATAGGGTAGTGCAGAGCAGGTACGGAGCAGGTAGTGGTGGTCATGAAGGCTAATCTATTCTAATCTAATCTAACAACATGACACTTTGTGAGTTCGTACATCTGCTATTTTCCTTGTTTGATTTTTAATTTTATTTGTGTAATTCTTTTTTACCCAATAAGACTTGAGGCGGATTATATAACACAAAAAATGCATATCAAGGATGACCAATTCAGCAATGCATTGATAGGCCTATATAAAAACATACTTTGTAATTTGTGTTATTGAATATTTGAGTACTTTAAAAATGTTTTGGAATAAGCCTGCTTGAGTGTGTGTGTGTGTGTGTGTGTGTGTGTGTGTGTGTGTGTGTGTGTGTGTGTGTGTGTGTGTGTGTGTGTGTGTGCGTGCGTGCGCACTTGTGTGCACTTGTGTGCACTTAAGTGCACTTGCATGTGTGTATGTGTGTATCAAGCAAGGCTGACAAGCCAGTTTGGACTTTGTTCCATAATAAACTTGTAAATAATAAATATGTGGCACAGGCCACATATGAAATAAGATAAACCACCCAGACGCAGAATATAAGAAAGTGCTTTTCTAGTCTGTTTGTGGGGGTGGTGATGTCATGAACTTATCCCATGTATTACAACAACTAGACTGCACTCTGTCGAAGTGCCAACTTGTGCCTTGAGCACTCGTGGCCATGTAGAGCATCGCAGCGGAAGTGGTTTACTGGTCCCACTAAAACTAGTGTATGTAGTTATGTAGCAAAAAAGAAGTTATGGGAATTTTTCATATAGATTCTTGTAAACCGTTTCTTCGCCCTGGCACTATTTTGGCAGCTGCTGAAAGTTTGTGTCATTCACTTTACTATACACTATAATAAAAGGAAAAAAATACCCCCCCAAAAAATCTGCTTTAAGTAGCATGTGAGCACTAATCACTAAACTATGGTTTAGTGATTAGTCATCACTTTTCACAGTTTCGTGGGTGCTATTTTTTACCCCAAGGAATGTTTTTCATGCAAAACAAATGCTTGCATTGGATTCAGAATAATTAATAACCCCTAGTTTGACCCCTCACACACTTAAAGCAGATTATTTATTTAATAATATTTATTATTTATTATAGTGTATTGTTATTAATCCACACAATCCCATACAGGATGGCGTTACGCTATCCATTTCAATAGGTTTTAGAAGTCTAAATAACAATAGACAACTTTAAGCGTATATTTGCAACGACTCGCTCTGAAATCTAACTACATCCATCTCTCAGTCCCTCCTAATTTCAACATCAGAAACCTCTGCCTATGACCCAATGCAGTGGTCCTCCTCTGTAACCTGAGATTAACCATAGCTCGCTGCTGAGTTACTAGGGCCCAAAGTGGCGGGGCTTTCATTATTTTATACTTTAGCTATTGAAAAATAGCAGATATACAAGCTCACAGCACCAAGTGACGTGCTGCGAGCTTGTAGATCTGCTATTTTTGAAAAGTCGTGAAAATGTGTGCAAATCTTTGAATATATGTATTTTTGTATGTAATTTTGCAGTTTGAGATGGGAGTCCGTGGCCAAATACATATAATTTTGGGGGTCCTTCGCATGAAAAGGTTTGAGCACCACTGACATAAAAACCTAGTATATAAAAAATAAAAAAAACCTTAGAAGGATTTGATTTAATTCAAATACCTTTTCACGATTAAAAAAAATAGCAGATCTACAAGCTTGCAGCGCGGCACTCGCTGCCGCACTGTGAGCTTGTATACCTGCTATTTTTCAATAGTTAAAGCACAAAATAATAGTCTAAATGGGTTAAATCTCCTCCCCCCTATGAAGAACATTCATGGGGGGCCTGCAGTGAATCCTTGTACCCAGGGTCCAGAATTTGGTGTGACACCCAGGGCCGGATCTAGCCTTTAGAACTAGGTGGGGCAGGAAGAAATGGTAGGGGGGTCACCACCACCTCCTGTTCGTGGGTGGAAAAAATGGGGGGACAAACCCCCTAAAGCACCTGAAATGCATAGAAAACTAAGCATTTTGGCACACTTATACCTATAACACAATACAAACAACAGGTCTTACACCTAATATCTCTCTATCTCTCTCTCTCTCTCTCTCTCTCTCTCTCTCTCTCTCTCTCTAATAACTTATCAGTTTATCTATCCATCTACTTAGTCGTAGCATAACATTTCAAATAGTTTAATATTTTAGATTTTCTTGATTTTTGCATGCCATCATGTTTGGTAGGGCAGACAGGGCATTTAGGGGGGCATTGCCCAATGCCCACCTTTGCCTATGCCTAGATCCGGCCCTGGCGACACCCCTGGTGCCCGGGATCGTACCCATGACCTTATGGTCCAAAGGTGAGAGCTCCATACAGACTGAGCTACCCGGACACTAGACTAAATACTATACTTTTATAGTTATAGTGCTCATTGGGAATGACCCTAACAGACTCCCTATACCTTATGTTATAAGGTATGCCTTATGTTCCCTTATTACTGACTCCATACTGCCCAATGCTGCCTATTTTAGCTGTAGATTGAGGCTGCAATGTTGGATAAGGTCTACATGAAAAGACCATGAAGCCATAATTGAATCAAGTGTACAACGGCGCCATCATGTGTCCGTAGCAATAATAGCACATAATTATTGTTTAAGAGGTGGTCCCATAGTTTTGTACTTGTTCTGTTTTTGCGACCGTAGGTCGCATTTACTACCAAAACCTCCACGGGCTGTCCGTCTGTGAGTCAGTGAGTCACACTTTTGCCCTGCTCATATCTCCACAACCGTTGCCCCCATCCATGCCAAATTTTGCACACACACTCCTTACCTGCCAAACTACAACCTCCAAGGACCCCCGCAGCTCCAGGGACCCCCAGGTCCCTGGGGGACCCCCAGGTGTCACACGTCACATGTCACACTTTTGCCCTGCTCATATCTCCACAACCGTTGCCCCCATCCATGCCCCATTTTGCACACACACTCCTTACCTGCCAAACTACAACTTCCAAGGACCCCCGGAGCTTCAGGGACCCCCAGGTCCCTGGGGGACCCCCAGGTGTAAAAAATGACCAAATGTGCAAAAATGACCAAATGACCACCCCAACGGGGCTGCTCACGGGGAATTCCTGGGGACCACCCACTCCTGGTGCTCCAGAATGGATGCAAAAGTGGTGGCGCCCCCAGTGGAGGACCCCCTCCACTGCAGCTCACATAAAATGCCGTAACTCGGGCTAGGAGCGTCCGGGAGAGCCGGGGCCGGTACCTATTTGTCCGCCAAGGCAACGCGGACACCCCACCCCTCTTTGTGTATACATGTGACCTACGGTCGCTTATCTCCCGATTAGGGAGTCTTACTGGTGTATGTGTCTATGGAGTTAACATTACTCTAATCAACTCCCAGGTGTGGTTATATGCAAATATGCAAATATGTCCTCCCTGTGTATTTTTGGTTTGAGTCAAAAGGCCCAATTGAAATACACTGATATAATGACGTCATAATATCATCGCCTCCCAGTGGTGTAAAGTACATTTACTTAAGTAATGTACTTAAGTACACTTTTGAGGCATTTTTACATTTCCAATTCCCAATACTTTTACTTCTACTCCACTTCTACTCCATCCAAATATTGTACTTTTACTCCACACATTTATTTGAAAACTTTAGTTACTAGTTACTTTGCAGATATAAATGATTATATCATAAAACATTCATTAATCCACTTTAGCCCTATTTTATACTTAGGCTATTTGAAAATAGACGATTTACAAGCTCAAATGCTTGTAGATCTGCTATTTTCACACATTTCATACTTTGACTTTTGGTACTTTAACTACATTTTGATGCCAATACTTTTGCACTGTTACACAAGTACATTTTGAATTCTGAACTTTTCCTTGTAAAAGAAGAGTATTTCTACATTGCAGTATTGATACTTTTACCTAAGTAAAACATTTGAGTACTTTTTCCACCACTGTCGCCTTCCCTTTTTTCCATTCAACAACACTGTGGGTGTGGCTAACTTCAGCTGCGTCACCAATCACCTGACAACCATGCATACTTAATGAGGTGTGGCCATAATTCTAACACTTTCTGTACACCTTTGAAGAAAAAATCTTCCTGTATAATCATAATATCTGACAATTATGCTGTGAGGGGAGGGGGGGGGGGGGCGGGGCTCATGTTACAATGTCAAAAAGGATGTGATAAGGCGAGACACTACAGGTGAATAGGGTAAAAAAATAACTATTAGCTACCACAATGAAACTTTTACAGTTGATTACTTACATCAAGACTAAGATTTTTTTTAATTACACATTTTCTGAAATGATATGTTTGGATATTATATGCAAATTAGGCATTATATGCGCTAACAATGCCCAATTTGCATACTTTTCAGGTACATAAATCTGAAGATTGGATAATGCCAGGTTCAAAACTATCGTTTCCCTTTCTTGACATATTAGAGACAAAATACATTACAGAGGGGATTTTATATATCTCTTTTTATCACTCCATAAATCATAAAATAGTGTCAACAGGCATAAAAAAAATCGCCATGTTTTAGGTTATAAAACGTGATGTAAATCAGGCTATGAATGATATCTCAACAAACCCTTCGGTAAAAATCTCTATATGTGTATTTTTACATGTTTTCACCTGCCATGTCTCCCCTTAAAAGGGTTAAGAACACGTTTCATGTAAACAATCAGATATACACATGTGTTGTCATCATCATCATCATCATCATAATCATCATCATCATCATCCTCCATCTTTTGAGCTTGATCAGAGTATAACACTGTTACGACCCTGTCTAGGGTAGGGAGTATAATATAATGAGGAGGACAACAACTTTTCAAAAAGATGAATTTATTTTATTATACACATTTTTTTAGCAGAGACTTAATATTTAGTTTCTCTCTCTCCTTTTTCAAGTGATAGTTAGCTTCAGGGTGTTGATTTACAACAGCCACAAATACTATGACTAAAGAATAATCCTAACATCAACCCATAACCAAGAGAAAGAAACACAAATAGAATTTACTAACCTTACTAAACTAAGAAAAACAGGAATAAACAAAAATTGGATAAGCCAAACCAAAGATAGTCTACTGAACACCCCTGAGCCTACAGAGTGATCAACAAAGCTTACAAAGGATGAATCAGAATAGAACTTTAGTAAATATAACAGTCGTTCGAGTTCAAACTAAATAATAATCCATTTAAAAAAAAACTGAATATTAGCTAATTAAAAAACAGGCACAACTGAAATACTCAAGATAATCAAAGGCAAAGCTAAAACATTTAACACAATTTTACAAAATACACAAATATTATAAAATAAGTATAAAACAATACAAAATAAAGAAAAAGCTTACAACGGCTGGAGGACAAGAGGGATTGAGTCTAGCTGTTAATCCCAAACACTGTCAATGTAGAATGAGAGCTTTATAGATGAGGACAGATATAGCCAATCATGGCAGAAACTTGTAGTCTTCTGTCACTCTACACTACAGCAGCAGAGCTTCTGTCTGCAGTGACACCACCCACTTTGTGCACAGCATTGTGGGAAATGTATTCTTATTTTGATAAGGAACTGACAAGGCATATTCCTTTACTATGTGAACGTGGCCTAGAGATTCAGGGACATCTCCAGTCTAGTGGTGCACTCATGCACACCACAGACAGAACCAAACCTCTCCATGCGACTCGCTGCCAGTAAATAAACACTGTTAACCTAACGGATTACGTTGACACAAACACACCGGAGAGATCTAGAAGCACTTCATGAGAAAACTGACACTCATGTTGATTTAATGTTAGTGCAGGTGTTGCCACTGTTTTCTTGTTACACATGCGTTCATAGCAGGTTATAATATAGGCTTTGGACAGACCTCTGAACTCCTTTCTCCCCCTACTCTCACCAGTACAGCGTTCCGCCGCAGAATCTTTTAGTGGAATTAACACTTTCACCCCTGCACCACACACCCATCTCTCCACCATTCACAGGACCATTCTCCAACTTATAAAAAACACAAAAAATGAACAATACAAGCCACAAATAACATATTCCAACTCAACATACATTATACCAAAATAACTCCAAATATAAATACAAAATATAGCTGGCCGTAACAAACACGTTGCGTTGTGTTGTGTTTTGGATTGTTTGATTGTCTGCTTGATATTTTGAGTTTTTGTTGTGTTTTGTATTTGTGTTTACAATAATTGTCCTACTTGATTTAGGGCCCCCACAATATGAGATGGCATCTCAAGGGGTTATTACTAATAAATCATCATCATCATCATCATCATCATCATCAACAGAAATATGTACACATCATCAACAGCAATGTCCTCGTAGTTCCAGTAAATCAAATCTCCCTTTCTGCCTTTTAGTCTTGGTCTTACTGTTCACTTCATTTTCTTATTTTTAACCTTTTATCTAAAAAAAAGTTTCTCTCTACTGGAGAGAAAAATAAATGTCTTGTTGTAAGCGACATGGGTACTGAGAAAACGCTATATAAATCTGATCTATTATTATTATTATTAGTAGTAGTTATGAATTCCATACTTACTCCACAATAAAGATCTTTTCTAAATAGACCTCCCCATTCCCAAACAATCATCACAATAATGTTAAGCACTTTCATCATTTGTCACTATATTAGTAGTCTATTATGCTTCAGAGATAAAAAAAAAAAAAAAAAAAAAATGTATTCATTCATTTTGTCTTCACAGCAGTTCAAAAGAGTCTTGAAATCAATAGTCCTAAAAAGATTTATAAAAAATCTAGTGAAGGACCCCCAAATTGATTATAATTTGGCCAAGGACCCCCATCTGAAAATGTATTGTGCCAGGAACCCCCAGAATAGAAGATTAATGTTTAAAAGGTTTTAAAATGCTGATATTCTTGCCAAAAAAGCGATCTTGTAGATCTGCTGTTTTTGAACAGCCAACATAGATATGCATAAAGTGGTTATCATGATTGTGGGCCTTCTGTTGATTTAATAAAATCAAACATAAAAAAGATTGCATGAACACTCACCTGTTTAGACAGGTGTTTACTGATTATTTACATGTGTTATTTTATTTATATATTTTTTTGCGATTTGCTGTGTTTTTATTGGCTGGGTCTTTGATTGTTTAGTTTTACTCATCTTCTTTTCTTATATTTTGCTAACTTGTCATCATATACCATGAAGGATCAAGCAAACCAAAACCCAACCCAACATAAAACCAACATTACTAACAACACTAAAAGCAAAAACAACAACAACACAAATCCCCCACAAAAAAACATTGACAAATCTATCAGGGCCTTTATCAGAACAACACCATACTACAACACCACCAGCAACAACAAAACCAACAACAACAACACCACCAATAACACCAAAACCAACACCAGCAACAGCACCACCAACAACACATGACGCCACAAAACCCCAAATAGATCTCTCTATATCATCAAAATAGAATGGTAAAACACCACCAAGAATAAAAACAACACCACTGACAAAAAGACTGATAACTCCACCACCGACAGCAGCAACCGCACCAGCACTAACAACACTGCATACACCAACAGAAACAACATAACTTACATTACCACCAGGAAAATGATCATCAAGAAAACCAAGACCTATACAAACACCACCAACAAAAAAAACAACAGCAACACCAATAACAATATCAACAACACCACAACCAGCAGCACAACCAAAAACAACACCACAAACATCCACAAACACAACATAAGTTATACCACCAGCAAAACCATATTTCTCAAGAACAAAGTCCATAGGTAAAACAAACATGAATCCAGGAACAACAAAAATAACAAAAACAACAACAGCATCATAAAGAACAGCAGTGGTGTTTCTTGAAGATGAAATCTCTCCACATGTTGAATCACTTGAATGATCTCCTGGTGTTATTAGAGGAAGTCCAATGGATTCACAGCTGGAATAATAGTTCAATTAGTTCATGTTCATTTCATGAATTTGTATGATGAAGGTTTGACTTGGCTCTTCTGTAAATGGTACTTACTCTGTGTGTTGTTGACAAGTTGTAAATGTACCATCAGAATATGTATCATCAGTACAGTCAGCACACACAGTATCTGTAGATGATGTTCCTATAATAAAACAAAACAGAGTCGAACAAGGACAACATACTTCAATAAATATTCCAGTTCATATTTGCTAGGGAACATATGAGAAAGCACAAAAGGAGGAGCGCACACCTAAGTTGGTGAGGTGCTGACCATGCAGATAACAATGCTTGAAAAGAAAGAGGCTGCACAGCTCTTCAGCCACGATGCAAATCATTTATTAAGACAACCAATGTTTTGACTGACATCTTCCTCGTTGTCACAAACCCTGAGGAAGACTGGCAACAGTCTTAATGCTGGTTGTCTAAATAAACGATTTGCATCGTGGCTTAAGAGCTGTGCGGCGACTCTTTTCAAGCAAGGAAACATATTGAACACATGAACAATCCCTATTTTGTGCATGTAATAGGTCAACATTTGAAAATGGCAGATCTACAAGCTCACTGTGAGCTTGTGTCATCATAAAAAATTACGATGGCCTGTTAAATCCTATCCTCATTTAAATGTAAAACGAATAGAAGTAGATAGTAATAGAAAAACCTCTTTGAACGATGTATTGACCAGGCTTGCAGTTGGTGTGTTTCTGTGCTTTAATGCATCCATCCTTCGTTGATGATACACAGTAGAATCCCTCTGGTGGTTCAAAAACTGCATCTAGTAGGGGGAAATGCGGTACAAAAAAGAGAAAAATAATTGGCAAATCGTTACGTGTTGGATACACACATCAAATTTGGTACAGATGTCCATTGGGTCATCCTTTAACAGGCAGTGAGTAATGGACAAAATTCTAAATGGACACCTAAACTGTTTACCGTTGACTCAAATGTAGGGATGAGTACCTTTCATCTTTGAATTGATACTCGATACCTGGGAATTGATACACCGTCTTTGGTACTTTTTATTTTAGTATTATACTTATTAGTGGCCAAGTTAGTGTGCGATGTGTGTAAAATTTTGCGCGCACATTCCCACTAGGACAAGGAACATATGCCACCCTTCTCACATTGGCCTGTTATAGCGCCACCAGCGGGTCAACTTTTGCATAACACATTTTTGAAACAAAATGCCTCAAATCACGCATTCAGCGTCCGATTGCTGTGAAATGCCCAAGAACACGCACCCTTTTCACATTGGCCTATTATTGCGACCCTTTCTTTTTTCCGCTGCTTTTTTCCTTTCCTACTTTTTCCTGGCTTGGCCACTTTATCGCTGCTTGCAGCTATATTTTTATTTTTATGTAATTGTCCATACCGTTAAGTTCGTGTAATATATAACACTGCTTGTCTGCATTGTAGTTCATTTACCATTTTACGTCAGTAACGTCAAAGAGAGCCCTGCCTGCGATCTTGACATTTTGTACATTTATAGCCATTGTTTTTTGTCTTGAAGCGAGCCCACACTTGTTTAGAAGGAACAATATTTTCTAGTTAAATATAAGGCCTATTATGCTTAGTTGAAATGTACGTGGAAAGTTTGGAAACTAAAGGAAACCACCATTCGTTAAAAAAAGGGGGGGAAAATAAACTGAACTGAACTGCTGCCACTTTTGTTACCCTACATTTAATGTGCTAAATATGTGTGACAGTGCGTGGAAACTGGAAAGGAAACCACCATTCATTAAAAGTAAACATTGAGAAATAAATGTATAAATATAAATATATTTTTTTGTTTCTCTGTATTCATGGTGAAACAGCTCACACCGCGGCTAGATCCTTTCTGCAGTCGCGAGAGGTGGGTCTTGATACAGACAACGGCTACTGTGCGCTGTCATGCCCAGAATGAGGGCTTATGTGTGGGAAGAACAAGCGATGTGACTCGTTGTGTGTTATGGATTTATTTCTGGGACAAACAAAACATGACAAAATAAAATAAATAGGGGACAGAGCGCCTATTTGTGAGGGAAAGTTAATAATAATTAGAAGATAGAAAACATTGAATCAAGCACTTTGTCCAAGGCTTTCTTGGTCTGCTCGCCTGCAGTCAGTGCAGGGTTGTAATTAACTAAATAATACATTTACTCAAGTAGGCTACTGTACGTAATGCGTCGTGGACATTTACTTGTAACGGATTATTTCTACATTGCAGTATCGATACGTTTACTTAAGTACAAAATGTGAGTACTTTTTCCAACTTTTTCTCTACAATGATGTGCGGGCGTTATGATCAGGAAATGGGCGTAGCCAGCTAGTAGTCCGGCTGTCTGAAATTAACTCTTATTCTGCCAGATGTTGTTATTTATTATTGGGTTTTGTGCCAGCAAAAGCACCTTACCTTTGCGATGATATAGACAAAGGTGTATTCTTTTTTTTTTTTGAAATGTTCTCTTAAAGAGTGTGCCGTGGCTCTACCAGCAGTAGGGGGCAGCCTCATGCAAGAATTAATGTGAAAATGGTCTCAGATCGACTCTTGCTTGTCAAGGCTGTTCAAGGCTGATGAGTCGCTACAGAGCAATAGATCCAGAGAAAAACACATGGAAGAGTGTTGTGACTCCATTGATGTTAACGTCCAGTTGGATTTTAAGAGTACTTTTATGGGAGCTGTTTCAACGGTAGACACCCGCGCGACACCTCAACAGGTTACAGACATCAAACCAAGGTACAAAAGAACGAGCCAAAGAACGTACAATTGGCATTATCGGGCCGTCAAAAATGGGGCGAACGGGAACGTTCAAAGCGTGGATAGAGGTTAAGGTATATAGTTTTTTCTTTTCTTTTTTGCCTAAAATGTTGTCTCTATAGAGTCATGAATCCACCTGCTGACCACTTGTCTGCATTGAGCATTTTTTTTATAGGGGGTAAAAGTTTGGGGCCCATCACCTACTATACCATAAAGAAAAAACAAAACAAAAAAAAAAACATCTGCTTTAAGTATCATGTGAGGGGTCAAACTAATTACTCTGAATCCATTGCAAGCATTTGTTTCGCATGAAAAACTTTCCTTGGGCTAAAAACAGCCCCATAAACTATGGTTTAGTGATGAGTCATCACTTTTCACAGTTTTTTTGGGGGGTGAGGTGGGGTATGAAATGTGGTATATCGTTATTTATTTATTGGCCTAAAATATTGGCTATATTCTGAATCCATTGCAAGCATTTGTTTGCCTGAAAAACATTCCTTGGGCTAAAAACAGCCCAGGAAAACTATGGTTTAGTGATGAGTCATAACTTTTCAAAAAAAAATTGGGGGGCGTTTTTTTGCCCCTCATGAAAATATATGATAAAAATACTTTTTTAGAGTCATGTGTCAACAGTTTTGCAAGGTAAATTGCATGGTCCCTAAGATCACCCAAGGGATATTTGTACCACATTTCAAGCTTTTAATTGTGTTTTGGTGGACCACAATAGAAACAGTATCCTTTTCAATCAATCAATCAATCAATCAATCAATCAATCAATCAATCAATCAATCAATCAATCAATCAATCAATCAAATTCTGCTATGGGCCTACCAATGGTCAGTGTACCTGTACCGGTTGTACCTGTCTGTTTGTCTGTCTGTCTGTTTGTGTCTTTTTCGAGCAGTACTCAAAGGAGCTCCAACATCTGGCTTTTTCTGGGCTCTGACGCATGGCCTACATCTGGCCTACATCTGGCCTACATCTTGGCACAAAGCGCTCACAGTTTATTGTGTGCCCAGGGTCACATTGGCCAAGCTTCGCAGGACGGTTAATGAAATGAACTCATAAATAGTCAAATAGCAGCTCTCACTTCACACTAAGTGTGATTTGTATTGCCACAGGATGGCCTTTGGAATAATAAAAAAAGGCCGGCCTTTTTATTTAGAAATTAGAAATGTAACTTAATTAAGAAAATAATTTAGATTATTTTACTTGAATCGTGACCCGTAGAAATTGGTCTGTGACCCACAAATGAGTCCCGACCCACTGTTTGGGAACCAGTTGGATAGACCATCATATTGATGACATCAGAGGGTAAATCACACATGGAGATCTTTAGGTTCAACATGGTGTTGGGTGAAATCATCTGGCAAGGGCTTCTGCCAGAAATATGGGGTGGGAAGCCTCGCTCCGTAGAGATGTTTTTTCTTCTTTTTTTTTCTTGAGATCATCAAAATCTCAGCAGTACATTGCACATAGCGTGCAAGTACTGTGATTTCACCAGCAGTGACTGTGATGTCATTATTGTGATATGTAAAGTGTGTTGTTGAATCACTCTGGATAAATGTAATGTTAACGTATGTAATTATATAATAATAATAATAATAAATAAACATAATAAATAAAACAAGTCAATAGAATCTCACCACGATCATTTAACTCCTCCCTTGTCTTCTCTCTCTCCTTCAGTTGAACTGTGTGCCAGTTCAGGTACTGGGTCAGTTTATGTTGCTGAGAGCCTGTACAAGATCACCACAAAAACTGATTCAACTTTCCCAAAGTTGCATCTATCTAACAGATGCATGGACACAATCGAGATATAATTTTGCCTATATTTTGATTAATTGCTGGCCTGCCTGAAGATCTTCTGGTTCAGTATGGGCATGTAACCTTTGTGACATCCAACATTCACCCAAAAGCCAATTTTAATGTAAGAACATTAGCAACATTATGTCAGTACTATGACATCAGCAGTGACACTATATTTACTGTGAAATCATCAGCAGTGACACTATATAGGCTACTGTGATGTCATGAGTAGTAACGCCATATGCACTGTGATGCCATTATTGTGATATAAAGTGTGTACAGTGCATATTTGGGGTGAGTTTTTTAGTCTTCTGTTGTTGAATCACTCTGGATAAAGTTAATTATGTAAAACAATTAAAAAAATAACAATAGAATCTCACCTCGATCATTGGACTTCTTTTTCCTTGTCTTTTTTCTCTCCTTCTGTTGAACTGTGAGCCTGTTCACGTACTGGGTCAGTTTCTGTTGCTGGGAGACTAAGATCACCACAAAAGCTGATTCAACTTAAATTGTCAGGAGTGTGTAAACTCCTAAAATTTAGCCTACAGTATCTTTTTTTGATTTATTGCTGGCCTGCCTGGCCATTAAACTAACGATGCAACACTTTGAGAATCGTTGCACATGTAGCCACAAACACAAACTAAGCGCTTGTAGCCTAAAACTTTCAAATGTCAATTGTAGCTTTTGGCTACGTTTATGCACCTGCTTGTCATCATTCATGCATTCAAAATGATTATGTCTGATATTTTTGCGTGGTGCTAACAGCTCCTACATCTGACTGTATGTTTGTCGTGTGACTGTCTGGACTGCCATTGGTCAATTGGTGTCTGTTTGTACGGCCAGGGTCACACTGGCCAAGCTTCACGGGACACTTAATGAAATTGAATAGCACCGCTCACTTCACAATGGGTGTGATTTTTATCAGATGTCTGATAAATTGTAATCATTCCAGACACTGTGACCGGCAGTTTACAATCCTAGCGCGACCTCAGATCTAGCCTCCTACTGAGCCACACCATAAGAACAAGAGTGGGCTCACTGCAAGTGAGCTTTTATTCTGCTGTTGGTGGATCACTCTGGAGAAAATACATCATGTAAATGTAAAATAAAAACAGAATCTCACCAAGATGATTGAACTCCTTCCTTGTCTCCCACAGATCTTCATAGTTCTGCTCCAGTTCATCCTCTCTCTCCTTCAGTTGAACTGTGAATGAATGGAGATTTAATTTCCGTGTCTGGACAGTTTCTTGACCCACCCCACATGGGATTATCAGACACACCAATGAAATCAAAAACAGAAACATTCCAATGTAAACTCAGAGAGCAACTCACAATACAACTTGAGTAAAACACATTACATTCATATAGAATCTATATGAATGTATGTAAAACTTTTTTTAAAGTCTATTTATAAGCCACTCCATTCCTCCTATCCCATACTTTATGAAGATAATCTGAAAATGCTAAAATAGTTTATAAAAAGACATTCTATCAGATTTAGATCAGGGATGTGGACTTTTTAAATAATATTTCCCTAAGATAATGATACAAAAGAACAAAATAAAATACAATAACATTTTAATTCATTTATTGTGGTGAATATCTGGCAACAGACGTCTTTCTTTTGGATTTCATAGAGGATATGAGTCTGTGTGGGGTTAATCAATGTCCTAGCACCCGTAGTCTACACACACGCGCACACACGCGCGCGCACACACACACACACACACACACACACACACACACACACACACAAACACACACAAACACACATGGACGGATTAACCCCCGCGAGGGCCCCTGGCCGATAATTTTTTAGGGCCCCCCACCCTCCACCTTAACCCCCCTCCCTCCCGACGCGCACTACCCAGCTCGGATTTTAAGCCATGATGATCATCTGTGGACCAAGAAAGCACCTGTAGACAACAGAGGAGGGGCCCATACATTTGATTTTTAATTAACATATACATTTAATTTTAGTCAATTGTCAATGACCACGTGGTCCAGTTCCCCCAAGGGCCCCTGAGAGCCAAGGACCCCTGGCAACGGCCCCACCAGGCCAATGGTTAATACAGCCCTGCGCGCACACACACACACACACACACACACACACACACACACACACACACACACACACACACACACACACACACACACACACACACACACACACACACACACACAGAGATCAAAGTTAGGTACCTATGGTCCACACCCCTATCTTTTGCATAGTAATGTACTGTATATAACATTTACTCACAGCAACCTGCGGCTATTAATGCAACAAAGCACACCCCAAGCACTATGATCCCGATGCTGAAGCTGCCTCTTCCAGAACCAGACACTGAAAAAGAGACAAAATAAAATGGAAAGACTCAAAGGAATTAAAGGTTGTGATTCTTAGTTTGTTTATTATCATGAATCACACACACAAAGGACATGTCTTCCAGTATGATTTGTTCAACACTGGTTGCCTTGATTCTCAAGTCCTATACTTGTGAGAAAGTATCTGTAATCTCTGGTAATATCTTGCATCTGATGGTGGCAATGTGACAGTAGTGCCAAGTCATCTAGGTTCAGTATTGTCCATTAAGACCAGCAGCTCTCAAAGTATGGATCGCCACCCAAAGTGGGGTCTCGGGAAGGTGCCGTTGGGGCTACGCATTGGCAACTGTCAACAAAAAAAAAGAAGTGAGGTTGTCGTGACGAACGTCATACACACACATCTCTGCCCCCAACACCGACAGAAAACAAGAAGCAATTAGCTTTTAATTCCCTTGTAGGCACAAGAGAGACTGAAGGTTTTGCTGTGGAACGTTGCATGTACAGTCCCAGAAAGCTCCCTGGCCTTCACCTTCCTTTGACCCCCCAACCCATAGTTTGAAACCTTGTCGGACAACCTGGAGCACCACAATGGATGAACGCCTGGACTACGTGGTTGGATTATACTATAGGATGTAGAATTAAAAAATCTATATCAGGATCGTAACAATACAAAACGTTCAAAATGTTCTGTATACGTGTTTGGGCGTTTTCTGCAGCCCAACATGTTTTTGATATCAGTCAACTTTGTCTTTGAAGCACTCACCTGGGTCAGATGCAGCATCTCCTTTGGGTTGTGTTACACTGAGTGGTGGAGGAGAAGACTGAGGGAACTTGCTGTGACTGAAATGCCAAATATGTTACAAACTATATGTTGCGGCCCGCACTGAATACAAAACACTGATGCTGACCTTCAAAGCAGCCAAAGGTATGGCTCCTCCATACCTCCAAAACCTGATCAACCACTACAACCCCACCCGCTCACTTAGATCAGCCAACACAGGGATGCTGACAGAACCCTCGCTAAAAACTCCAGGGCAAAAATCCACTCGTCCGAGACAGTTTGCCCTCCTGGCCCCCAAGTTGTGGAATAAACTCCCTGTCGCACTTAGAACAACGGACTCACTCGCTAGCTTTCGCCGTGGACTGAAGACTCACCTTTTCAGACTCCACCTAAACCCTTAGCACTACAGAAAAGTCAGTGACCATACATGAAGCTAGTTAGCATTAGTTTTTTGTCTTTAGGCTTTTAGAACTTTGATTATACTGTGCTTTTTTCTAGATAGATATCCATTTGCATTTGTTATATTGTTGATGTTTTTGACATATTATCTTGTTTATTATTGTGATGTTATCTGCTTATTGTAAGTCGCTTTGGATTAAAAGCGTCTGCTAAATGCCTAAACTGTAAACTGTAAACTGTAAACTATATAAATCTACCAATTGAAAGGAAATACCTTTGAATTGGTAAGACTTACTGATTGGTAAGACTTACTGACAATACATTTGTCAGTAAGTCAAATCAACATGATTTGTCTCAAGACCACTTCACATGCACCTCATAAAGTTAGCATCACAAAAAGGCAAACAAATAAGCATATTATATATATTTATTGCATGGCTTGTTGTGAATGCTTGATTCTGATTGGTCAATCGCTGAAATCAGAGGTCTGATATTCCTTGATAACAGACCACTGCGCTCTATAACAGGCTCAGAACACCTGCTGCATTCAGGCCGCACTGCGTGAATCTTGTGCTGTATCCAACATGTCAGCCATGTAAACAAACACACAGCAACATTTTGAACGAAACGTTGCTCTCAAGAAGCAGAAATAGACAATACAGTAACCAAATATGTATTCTATTTACAATATATATATATATATATATATATACCATAAAGGGGAAAAAACTGGTTTAGTGATGAGTGGATGTTAACCTGCCGACACTAGTGAATGTTAACCTGGTGAATGTTAACCTGCCGAAACTAGTGAATGTTAACCTGGTGAATGCTAAGCTGCTGAAACTAGTGAATGTTAACCTGGTGAATGCTAACCTGCCGACACTAGTGAATGTTAACCTGGTGAATGCTAACCTGCCGAAACTAGTGAATGTTAACCTGGTGAATGCTAACCTGCCGAAACTAGTGAATGTTAACCTGGTGAATGTTAACCTGGTGAATGTTAACCTGGTGAATGCTAACCTGGTGAATGCTAACCTGCCGAAACTAGTAAATGTTAACTAGGTGAATGTTAACCTGGTGAATGTTAACCTGGTGAATGCTAACCTGCCGAAACTAGTGAATGTTAACCTGGTGAATGCTAACCTGCCGACACTAGTGAATGTTAACCTGGTGAATGATACTATGCCTAATCCTAACCCTAACCTCGGTAAAACTATGCCTAAACCTAACCCTGTAGGACTAATATGGACATATAGTCCAGCTGCCCCTGAGGTGGGGTATGAAATGTGGTAGGCCTATAGGCTTTTTTGGGCCTAATATGTTGCCTATATACATACAGTCATGAAGCCACCTGCTGACCGCCTGTCAGCATTGAGCAATTTCTTTAATGGGGGTAAAAGTGTGGGGCCCATTCACTTTACTATACACTATACTATAAAGGAAATAAATAAGCCAAAAAATCTGCTTTAAGTAGCACGTGAGGGGTCAAACTATTTTTTTTTTATTATTCTGAATCCATTGCAAGAATTTGTTTCGAGGCACCGCTTGCTCCACCTCACGCCCAAAAACGAGCAATCTCACTGAATCTCAAAAACATAATATTGAAAGTATAATGGCCTGAAAAGGTGCATTCTCTTGTACTAAGGCCGGCTTTACACTGCAGTCCAATCCAGCCCAAATCCGATTTGGTTTCAAATCTGATCTTTTGGCCAGAGTTTTCACACAGCATTTGCAAGTGACACAGATCTGATCTGTGCATTCAGACAGCGTTAGCCCAAAGCTGCTCTGCGGTGACATGCATGCTTTGGTTACCGTGGTAACGACATAGGCGTCATGGCGTTACGTCACTACGGCGACGCTGGTTGATTACGTTCTGATTACGTTCAGGAAATGCGACATAATAGACCATAGTAAACACACGTTAATATTGTTTTTCTCTCTTCTTTTCTTTACTCTTGTGTTTCGCTCTTCTCTCTCGTTTTCACTGTTTAGCTCACGTGTTTCACGTGTCTCTTTTGTTTTTCTCATGTGCTCAGTGCGCTGTAATCAAATAGTAAATACTCGCGCTCTGTAATGATGTAATTTACAGCCGCGCTCGGTGACGCTTGGCCAGTTTGAAGTGGCTTGTATGTGACCTGCATATAACTCAATGGGGTGGATGTGGTTGCTGCTTTCAGACTGTGTCAGATGTCCTCAGATCCGATATGGATCGGATTTGAAACTACCTCTGGATGTGGTTTTTCAAAATCGGATTTCATGTGACCTGAATGTGACATGTTTGGATTTAGACTATTTTAAAAAAATCGGATTCCACTTTTGAAGTGACTCAGATCTGATTCAGGCTAGATTTCAGTGGCAGTGTAAAGCCGGCCTAATACATTGTTTGGCCTAAACATGAATTTAAATGTACATACTTACAGATCATCAAGAAGAAATCTCTCATGCACCTCAAGACCTTGGTAGAACACGTCTCTGGCCTTGCTCGAGTTCAGTAGTTTAAGGAGTTCCCTCATCTGGTTCTGATTGGTTTTGTTATTTTTCACATTACTGTAGCCCTCTGGGGTGATGACATGCCGCTCAAGGAGCAGATCCAGGATGCCATCGACATTTTTCACATTGTCAATAAGATAACACCGGTGTTCCTCAATGAAGTGTTTGGCTGGAGCTAAGTGGAATGAACATTGAGTTGTGGGTGAGTCTATGTGGGCAAATAATATTTAAACACATTTCTGAACATGCTTTGGCCCTCATTTATCAACGTGGTGCAGATAAAACTTTTGGCGTATGGTGAGATTTATACAATTGTTGGCATTTATCGGTTACACACCTCTATTCAGAAACACCTCTATTCAAAAGATTGACTTCCATTATTCTAAATAGAGGTGTCACCTAACCCTAACCCTAACCTAAACCCTAACCCTAACCTAAACCCTAACCCTAACCTCAGTGGGGGTATTTCTGAATAGGGGTGTTTCTTCTAAGTAGGGGTGTTTCTGAATAGAGGGCTGCCCCCCATTGATCATAGACCATATTCACACCTGAGTCATGGCCATGAGGAATTAGGATTGCTTTATTTTAGTGGTGTAACCAACTGAACACAAACCATCTGCGCACGTCAGCACTAGCTTACATTAACACTTCCGATGCCACTCACGTCCAGGAACGTGATGAGAATTCTGTCCTGTGCGGCGCCACGGCCCAATTATTATGTCCAGGCCAGGGACGTGTTAGCTTGTTACCATGGTTTCGCTACTCACCAAAACAAAGTTATCTGTGGTTTACTCTACTTGCTCTACTTGCTCTCTGGGCCCCCCACCACCTGCCTAAAATATATTTCTAGGGCGAAGTGAAAAAGAATCCACCGGATGGAGACACTACTTCTTTTTTACTATTTGTCCTCACCATCACGGCACCAACTACTGCCGCGCAGGTCAGAGGACCACATTAACAGAGTATTAGTCTTGTTGGATGTTATTCGGCTCCATGACGTTGTAAGTGCTAGTCTTCAACCAGGACGAGTGTCTCCGTCCAACTGGATAATTTTTTTATTTCACCCTAGAAATATATTTTAGGCATGTGGTGCATCCATCAAGTAGAGTCATCTTTCAACTCAGCACCAGTGTTGTACCCGAACGCGTTCAAAGAACGATCGTTCATGAACAAGTTCATATTTTGGGCGAACGTGAACTGAACGTAATTGTTTTCGCTTGATGAACGATATTGTCGAACGCGGTCATTCTGACGCCCGTGAACGACGTTCGTCGGCGTTCGTCGGCCGTTCATGCGGCGGTCCGCGCCTCCGCGGTCGTCTGTCCTCTGCTCCTCTCGTCTCTCTTTTCATTCACATGCTCCAATAGTAGGCACTGCACGCAGCTCCTCGTGAACGTTCCTCCGTTGATATGCGGTGCTGTCTACTCTGCACTCTGCTGCTGCACTGTGAATCTCCTCCTCGTCTCGCAAGCCTGACTGACTATACTTTGTCCTATGTGTGTTGCACGGCGAAAATATCTGATCTGCAAGCTCACAACGCGTCGCATCGACGAGACAACGTGAGCTTGTAGATCAGCTATTTTAACCAACGCGGAAACATGCTGTGCACGGTTTAGAAACGTCTGCCTTCTAGTGGGGTTCCTTGTACATGTAACTTTTTGTTTTTTTCTAGTGGGGTTCCCTGTACATGTAATTTTTTGTTTTCATTTCAAATGTGTGTTAAAGTTTCTTTCACTTCCAATTTGTAGATTATGGTCTATAGCACAATTTTGGTTAGAGTGTCAAGACAGTAGATTGAAGAAAAATATATTTTTTGCCCTATTTCCAAAATGA
The DNA here is from genome assembly GCF_963921795.1 of Nannobrachium achirus. Classification (NCBI taxonomy): domain Eukaryota; kingdom Metazoa; phylum Chordata; class Actinopteri; order Myctophiformes; family Myctophidae; genus Nannobrachium; species Nannobrachium achirus. The sequence continues at coordinate 6,349,142 of NC_137814.1, forward strand.
CCAAAATCGGAATTGTGTTTTTGAACAATGTTTTAGTTTTCCCACAACTGCAGTGTAATATATATATTTTTTTATTGCTATATCAAGTCAATACTGTGTGGGGAATCAATTGGAGTCAAATATTTGTTTTGAATATTATGATATTTCACACAATGAGACAATAACATGGTTATTATTACATTCAGTCCTTCACAATAAGGGTGCAGGAAGACTGATATTGTGGGCACCTCAATGTTAAGTTGGATGAAATTATTGCTGTGTGTGGTTCTATATGGGCTGAGTCAATAATTTTGACAAATAATAGCATGCAGAAACGTCTAAACATAGACCTTTATATATTTTTTTTCCTTTTTTTTTTGAATTGCCAAAAGTATAAAAAAAATATGGTTAAAAAAAGAACTAAAAAAGAACTATGTAGTTCATTTTGGGGAACCATGAACTTTAGTTCATAATGGGGAATTATGAACTAAAAATGAACTAGTTCATTTTAGAAGTTCTGAACTTGAACTTGAACTAGTTCGTTTTTAAAGTGAACTTTCCCAACACTGCTCAGCACAGATAACTATTAACTATACTTACTTGTGTTGTTAAGGTCGGCCATAGCTGAGTGGTCTGTGAGTCTGTCAGCAGCAAAGATGGCTTCTTCAAACGGCACCGTCCCTTGACGTGTGCTGTGGTGGAGACGGTGACGCAAAAAACGGTGCCGGTGCCGGGAGCCGTGACGGTGCCACGAAGGGCGGTGCCGCGGGAGATTTATTTTTCATTTTTTTGTACAAACTCTACAAAACTATTTTACTGCTTATGTACCCAGATTTCTCCCACCCCCCAGCCTCCTTAGCTCAGTAGGTTAAACATCTGGCATTAACGTATTAGTCTCTTTCTGAGCCGGACTGCCACGGGACGGTGCCGTTTGAAGAAGCCGCTGTCTCTCCCCGTCAGGGCAGCCAGAGACCCTGGTTGTCACAGGTTCAATTCCAGGCCAGGCCAGTGATGTCCCTGATCAGGACTCCAGGAGTTCCACACAATGGCTGCTCACTGCTCCTGGTAGTTATAGGATGATAAATGCAGAGGACATTTCACTCATGTGTAAATACAGTGACAATAAAACACCCCAAGGAGTGGGCCCTATATTATTATCTTATATTACATTTTAGAACTGCAGCCAGCGGTATTTGTCACCAACAGACCAAATGCAGCACTCCAATTGGCTAGGACTGATCACGTGCCACACGGAGTTCCAAACCGGAAGTGCGTCCGGCGGTCAAATATGTCCGACCGGAAACGTGCGCTGCGGCACAATAGTTCCGCCCCAATTTTTTTTTATTTTTTTTTTTTACTTTTTTTTTTTTACTTTTTTTTTTTTTTTATTTTTATTTTTTTAACTAGATGTGAGCGGGCCGAAGGCCCGCGAACCTCTAGTTTATTACATTGAGGATATACTGTATGTACGTACGGTACCTCAGGCCTAGGAGGCGTTTATTTGATCAAACATTTAATGACACTTGTGATGTTTTAGTCACTGATAGTTGGGGATCCACGGGCCCAAAAGGGTTGAACCTATGATGTCATGCAATACACTACAGTATATGTCACACATAATCATTATGCAAAAATTGACATAAATAACATTTCACGATGTCTCTGGCCTCTCAATCTGTGGACCTTAATTAATGAGCAAATTAATAGAAAAAAATAACAAATATCAGATTAAAAATTACAAAGAGTAAAAAATCTCCACTCTTTTCTTTAAAAAAAAAATCTATGTGTAAATGAGGCTTATTTATTTTACACACAGCTTGACAGAGCAAACCCTCTCTCCGCGCGCGCATGCATGCGTGCGTGCGTGCGTGCGTGCGTGTGTGTGTGTGTGTGCGTGCGTGCGTGCGTGTGTGTGCGTGCGTGCGTGCGTGTGTGTGCAACTGTGCATGCTCACACCTCTGGGACAGGACTGACCTGACTGCTCTCTCTTTCTGTTGCCTTGAGATAACAAGAGATTATTTCTGTCTCTTGTCTCGGCCCACACACCCTCTCTCGTGGAAATTACAGGCGTGCACCTGAAGTGAACAGGCTATGGACTGGTCTGACAACTCTGATGCGCTCTTCAACACTGTTTCCCAAACACTGGATCGGGACCCATTTGTGGGTCTTGACTCGAGTAAATACCCCTTTGTTTGTTTTCTATATATAGAGAAGATTTTTAAAACTTCCTGCATTTCGTTCACAACAGAGCGGGTGAAACTGTCGTCGTCCTCCCCCCCCCCCCCCCCCCCCCACACACACACACACACACACACACACACACACACACAAACACACCTACCTGCTGAGGTGGTAGTTCTTGCTTTTGCCAGTAAGCTCTCATACCCGTCCTCGGCCAACGTTTCTTTCGGGAACTTTAACTTGTTGAGCCTGTGTGTAGGGTGGCCATTCGTCCAGCTTTAAGCGGGACAGTCCGGATTTTTACCTGCCTGTCCTTCTTCCAGCTCAACCTCTGGCCGGACGCATCATTTTCCGTTTTTTGCTAGTGATTACAGCGTATGTGTAATTTACATGTCTCGGTAAAACTCCTGTTTCCTTGTCATATGGAATGCAGTTCTGCACAGCCACTGCCAGGCAGCCTACTGGCATATATTTGCTCCGCATGGCTGCATGAACGTTGTTTTGTTTCGTCATTGGCTCGCTCAACAGTCACTCACACTGAAAACGCTCCTCTCGAGGGAATGTGAAAATACCGGCTTGGATTAAACTGACTGACGCGGCCTAGCTGGCAAGTACTGTAGTTGTAGCCTTCAAAATAAGAGTGTTAAACTTTTCGCTCAGAGAAAACTGCTTTTTATTATACACTTTTTAAAGTAAAGCAAAGTAAGTAGTCACTAGTTACTTTTATAATGTATTAACTGGTAATATAACTAGTTACTTTTTCAGAGCAGTAACTAGTGACTTTTTAAAAGTAATTGCCCGACACTGGTTATGATTAAATCATCTTATCTTAAACAAGGCCAGTGGCGATGCGTCTTGTAGCTCCACCCACCCACCTACCCACACACACACGCGCGCATGCATGCATGCACACACATGCACGCACACACGCACGCGCGCACACACACGCACGGATGAACGTCACGCACGTCACGTCACGCACGCACGCACGCACGCACGCACGCACGCACGCACACACACACACACACACACACACACACACACACACACACACACACACACACACACACACACACACACACAATAGTTCCACATTATCATCTGTGAGCTTCTGTGTCATTCTGTGGTTTGCAGTTAAACATGCTGTTTGGTTAAATAGCTTTATTCTCCCATAGCAATGTAGAGTGTTTGTTCAGAAAGAGGTGTTCCTCTATCTCCATCTCTTTAGTAAACAGAACATACTGTATTCAGATAACCCAATAACAATCTTGTCCAATCAGGAGAGAAATTGGAAGTAAACAAATCAGCGGACAACATTGCAACTGGAACAGTTGAACAGTGGTAAATCAGTGTTTTTCCATTTTGTGTTCCAAAAGAAAGATTAGATTATCTAATTTCATGTGAAAAAGAGTTTCATTTGCACAGGTTTCACTTTTCAAAGTATAAGGCCTACATCAAATAATAAGTCAATTAATAATGAATAATAATTAAAATAAATACAAAATAATAAAAGAGAAGTGCATTTTTGACACCATTTTCAAAAAGAAAAAAAAAACATACAGTCAATGAAATGATTCATAATATTTCCCCTTTGTGTGGTAATCAGCGTAGCATTTCCCAGAATGCAAGGGCATGCAACAACTTTTACATTGCTACCTGGTCTCGCCTCACAGCTGCTTTCGGACACACTCCCTACATCAATGTGACGGCCGGTCCTTTTTGGGGGTGCGTGGGATGGGGACAATTACATGGGCTGCCATGTTGCTGTTCTGTCTCCTAGGGTAACATGGTCTCCACAATAGGGTTTCATATCGATTAGGCTGAAACATTTCTTGAAATTGTCTGAGTAAATGGACGGACATTGTGAAGCCTGTCAGTAGTATTGATTTGATTGACTGATTATCCCCGAAGTGAAGACATCTCGGGACATGGTTTTATTGAAATAGGGAGTGGCGAGTGGTTCTTTACAGACTGTAAAGGAGGCCTTTACAGACTCCCTACTATCTATCTAGGTCGTCCTCAGACGAGCCCTCCATCGTTGTTTCCAGTCATCTCGGTTCTCCATACATCTGGCCAGCTCATTGGTGTTCTGTGTCCCTACGTCTTCCTTGAGTATGTCCACGTATGTTTTTGTGGGACGTCCTCGCGGCCGGTGCCCGTGTGTTGGCTCCCACAGTACCAATTTGCTGGCTGGAAGCTCCTGGTGTCTTTGGCAGTGTCCTGCTAGTCTCATTCTTCTGGTGGCAATTTTCTCGCTTACCTTTGGTATTCCCTCATACAGGCTCTCGTTTGTAACATGTGCACTCCTGTTGATGTTGAGTACTGCACGCAACATTCTAGTGTAGCACCCGTCTAGAGACTTCTGCAGGGTTGGCTTCAGGGTCCAGCATTCACTGCCATAGAGGAGAACAGACTCCACCGTTGCAAAGAAGAAGCTAAGTTTGATTTGGCGGGGGAGGTTAGAGTTCCATACACTGTTCATGCCGTTCAGGGCCCTCCAAGCGAGTGCCTTCCTTACTTTAAGGTCTTTCTCAGTTGAGTCGACCCATGCGCCCAGGTACTTGAAGTCCTTGACTTCCTTCAACACAGCTCCTTCTGTTGTTGTCAGAGGTGAGTGATCAGGTAGGTTATAGGTGATAACCTCAGTTTTCTTAGCGTTTAGCCTGAGACCAACTTTGGCACACTCTATCTCCACCCTGTTCAGGAGTTCTTGTGCTTGTTCCATGCTGTCGGAGAGCAGGCTGATGTCGTCCGCATAGTCCAGGTCTGTCAGAACTACTGCGGGATGCCGTCTTGACCTCCTTGGTGTTAGCGTGAAGCCAAGCTCTTGTTCCCGTCCCCCTATGGCTTTCCTGAGCGCATAATCTAGAACTATGATGAAGAGGTAGGGGGCTAGGGTGTCTCCTTGCATTACCCCAGCTCGGATGTCAAACACCTCACTGCTGCCATCTGGGGTCACCACTTTGGCCCTTGTTTTTGCGTACATGGTCTCGATAGCCCGGAGAATGTTGGGAGGGACATTGTAGGCCTCAAGGATCTTCACCATCTTGCTTCTGTGGATAGAATCAAAAGCCTTTTTGAAGTCAATGAAGCACAGTACAGCTGCTAGGTTGTTCTTTTTCACCTCCTCTATTAATCTCCTTAATGCCAGGATCTGTGCTACGGTTGTTCTCTCCTCTCGAAAACCATTTTGGTTCTCTCTCAGGTGAGGGTCGATGGCATGCCGTATCCTGTTCAGTATCATTCGGTTGAAGACCTTAGCAGTGATACATGTCAGGCTGATGCCTCTGTAGTTGTCTGGCTTTGAGAGGTCTCCAGCTTTAGGCACCGGGATGATATTAGACAGAGACCATATTTCAGGTTGCTTGTTGTGCTGTAGAGCATTGTTGCAAAAGTCTAAGATGAGGTTGTCTAGGTCGCAGTTCTTCAAGACCTCTGGGGGTATGCCATCCGGCCCAGCACTCTTTCCCTCTCTTAGGGTGGATTTTGCCCTGGCGAGCTCGCTGATTGTGAAGGGTCCATCGTCGATGTTCAGGCCCTGGAGGACTGTCGGTATATTTTCCTCCTCTCCCTCTTCCACTGATGTTCCCAGGAGCCTCTGGAAGTGGTCGAACCATGTTGCCACCCTCTCCTCTGGACTGTGTCCCTCCACCTGGCCCTCCTTGGCCCTCTTCCGCCCTGTCATCTCATTTATTACCTTCCAGGCCTCCCCGTATTGCCTTTCACCTTGCGCTGCCTGCACTCTTCGCACACTTTCCATCACTTCTTCCCCTTTGATGGCGTCGTAGGTGCTGAAGAGAGACTGTTTGGCCTCGTTCAGTGTCTCGCGACCCTCCTCTGTTGGTTCACGCTCAAAGTTGAGTCGTGCTTCCTCCATCCTGCCTCGTGCTGCTACAACCTTCGGGTGTCTGGACCGTGGTGGTGCTCTTACTCTGTTCAGCACTGGCACGCACAGTCTGGTCGCCTCCTCATTCGCTGTGATGAATCTCCCATATTCACGGCTGGGCTCCTCTCCCCTATCCAGCTGCCGAAAGCGCTTCCTGACTTCCTCCGAGTACCTGGTTTGGAGGCCCGGATTGGTCGTGAATGCCTTCCAGTCATGCCGAATCTTGGGGCTTGGCTTGGGGACCCTGAGGCTCAGTCGTACCCTCATGGAGACCACACGGTGGTCAGAGCCTACAGAGCTGAACGTGCTGTATGGCTCAGCGTTCAGGATGGAATTCCTCCACTTTTGCCTCACTAGGATGTAGTCCAACTGGTATAGCCTAGGTAGCTCCCCAGGCCTTGAGGCTCGGTCTCTGAAAGTCCATCTCTTCCCTGTTCTCTTTCGGAACATGGTGTTCGCTGCCAGGAGCTGGTGTTCCATGAGAAGGGCTTTGAGGTATGTGCCGTTGCGGTTGGTAGACTCATGGTATGGGAATGGTGCATCCTCCTGTCCAATCCTGGCGTTGAAGTCGCCAAGGATTGCCAGGAAGTTGTGCGCTGGGACACCACGGACTGCTTCTGTGAGGTCCTCATAGAACTCCTCAACCTTCTCAGGTAGTGCCGTGTTAGTGGGCGAGTACACCACTATGACTGTTGTTACTGGGTTACCTGCAAACTCAGCTATGAGGATCCTTTCAGTGTGCTTGTGTACCCGTCGGAGAGCTCTGCGCGCCAGAGAACCCAGCATTATTCCCACACCCCCTGTTGCAGCCTGGGCCCCGTTTCGCCCCGCAGATGCAGTGATGAACGTGCGTTTCTCTACTTGGTGGTAAACTATCTTGTCGCCAGTGTGGACTCTTCTGTGTTCCTGGACTCCCAGGATCTCTACCCCCTGTTCTTCAGCACAATGTGCCAATTCCACCAGTCTAGCTTCTTCTCTCACTGTGCATGCGTTGAAGGTCCCCATTACAAATGGTCTCCGACAACGCATGAGTGCATTGGATGGGATGCTGTGGTCAGACAGAACCCTCCCTCGTTCCCGTGGGTTTGAGGCCCTGTCGTCATGATGTCCTCCGGAAGGAGGACCAGCACCACCATCCGCCGCGATGCTCCTGCGGACTCCCGCCGCTGGAAGTATAGGATTTGAGATGACTTTGTTCTTCATGGTTGGCTTTTCAATGCTAGTTAAGGACTGTGGGGTCGCAAATTCTCACAGTCCTGGTTTTTACCTCAGAGTGACCTTCTCCTAGGTGGGTTGCCTACCATGGCTAAGAGCCCCACCCGCCCGACTGATAGCTCAGATTGCCGGATCTGAATGGTGCACATGCTGATGTTTTAACTCACTGAATGGTTCTAATTCTAAAGTAGTTGTAACTAAATACAGTTCTAAGTTTCGAAGTGTCTACCTGAGCCTCTCCCTGTTGAGTTCCATCAAGCTGTGTGCTCCATTGTTCCTTTCTGATCCATGAGTGTCTGTGTGTGGCCACTGTCTGCCCTTAAATGCATGTTGAGATGCATAGTAGGGGGAGTGACAAGTGGTGAGCACAGCCAATCAACTGAGCCAGAGGTGATAACAATGTAGTGCCAGCCAAAACCCCCCAACAGAAACCAACCTAAAATCTAAAGTAGTTGTAACTAAATACAGTTCTAAATTTCAAAGTGTCTACCTGAGCCTCTCCCTGTTGAGTTCCATCAAGCTGTGTGCTCCATTGTTCCTTTCTGATCCATGAGTGTCTGTGTGTGGCCACTGTCTGCCCTTAAATGCATGTTGAGATGCATAGTAGGGGGAGTGACAAGTGGTGAGCACAGCCAATCAACTGAGCCAGAGGTGATAACAATGTAGTGCCAGCCAAAACCCCCCAACAGAAACCAACCTAAAATCTAAAGTAGTTGTAACTAAATACAGTTCTAAATTTCAAAGTGTCTACCTGAGCCTCTCCCTGTTGAGTTCCATCAAGCTGTGTGCTCCATTGTTCCTTTCTGATCCATGAGTGTCTGTGTGTGGCCACTGTCTGCCCTTAAATGCATGTTGAGATGCATAGTAGGGGGAGTGACAAGTGGTGAGCACAGCCAATCAACTGAGCCAGAGGTGATAACAATGTAGTGCCAGCCAAAACCCCCCAACAGAAACCAACCTAAAATCTAAAGTAGTTGTAACTAAATACAGTTCTAAATTTAAAAGTGTCTACCTGAGCCTCTCCCTGTTGAGTTCCATCAAGCTGTGTGCTCCATTGTTCCTTTCTGATCCATGACTGCCTTATTACTTTAGCTGTGTATTGAGATTGCAATGAGACTGCCATGTTGGGATATGGCATAAATGAAAAAGCTATGAAGCCATAACTGCAAAGTGTACAACAGCGCCATCATACGTGTCTGTGGTTAAAGTGAGCCGGAACGGCCGGAACCCCCGTTCCGTTAAAACATTTGGGGACGGAACGGCGAAAAGGAGAAGCCAGCTGTCAAAATCCCATGTTAAATAACCTCCCACAAACGCACGTCCAGGAAGAAAACAATAGCCTATACCAAAGTCAGATTAACATACAGTAGGCTACAAAAGTGTTACTAGTTAGGCTATATTTTCTGATAAAGTGCTTCTAAATTATTCCCGTGGGTTTGTGTAGGTCAGTGTGTGTGATCCATTCTGTTCGCGTTTCAGTGTTTGTTTGACACGGAGCGAATAGAGGTGGGACGTTCGCGAACGAGTCGAGTCTTTTGAACGGCTCTTTGAAATGAACGATATGATTCGGTTCACAGTAGGGAGCCGTTCCTTTCTAATGAACAGTGGCCGTCTTTTGAACGGCTCTTTGAAAGGAACGGATCCCAGAGATCCGGCTCACTTCAAAGAGCCATAAATCCCATCTCTAGGAGGACTCGTTTTGCGTCTGTGCCTGCATGGATGCTATTCTGCATGTGTAGTGGAGTAGAATTAAAAGTATTGGAAATACTCCAGTAAAGTAGGCTAGGCTATACTTAAAACCTGTACTTAAATACACTACTTTAGTAAATGTACTTAGTTTACTTTAGATAACTGGTTATAATAATATTAATAATAATATGTGTAATAATATAATAAATATAATAATAATATATAGATGCTTACCCTTCTGTATGGAACAATGAACAATATGAACAATATGAAGAGGCTTATTATAGATATTTCATTTAGGATTTCAATCATGTTTCATGTTACAGTAAGTGTAATGCCGTTGCCTAATTCAGGTGTAGGACCTGTAGTGTTTTTATTGTGTGTAGGCCTATAACTGTTCCAAAATGCAGTTTTCTATGCATTTCAGGGGTTTTGGGGGGTTAGAGCCTCCCAATTTTTTTCGGCCGCGCAGCTTCGCCGCGCGGCCAATTTATGACAGTTCCGGCAAGAATTTCAAACCACTTTCACCCCTGCTGTAGCAATAATTACAGTAGCTCAGTGTGGAACATTGATTGATAGAAAAATCTCGCTTTTCACAACGCAACATTTCCACAACGGCGCGTCGTCAGGTATCGCTACTCACCCCACGGAGGATAGGGTTAGGGTTAGGTTTGGTTGTCGAAAAGATGACTTGTAGAAACAGCGACACGCTCCCAATTGATAGCTGCATGTCATGATGTCATTGGTTGAAATTGGTTGGTACTTGCTGATGTAAGCACACACACACATCCTCCATCTTTTGAGCTTGATCAGAGTATAACAGTGTTACGACCCCTGTCTAGGGTAGGAGTATAATATAATGAGGAGGACAACAACTTTTCAAAAAGATGAATTTATTTTATTATATATATTTTTTAGCAGAGACAGAATATTATTTTTCTCTCTCTCTTTTTTCAAGTGATAATTAGCTTCAGGGTGTTGGTTTACAATAGCCAAACATACTATGACTAAAGAAGACCCCTAACATCATCAACCCATAAACAAAAGAAAGAAACTAAAATACAAATTACTAACCTTACCTAAACTAAGAAAAACAGGAATAAACAAAGAATGGGATAAACCAAAGGTAGTCTACGGAACACCCTGAGCCTACAGTGATCAACAGAGTTTACAAAGGATGAATCAGAATAGAACTTGAGTAAATAACTGAACAACTGAGGTTCAAGTATCAAACTAATTAATAATCAACTTTAAACAAACTAAACATTAACTAATTAAAACATAGGCACTATCAAGATAAAATACAAAAAATAACAAAATATAACAAAATACACAAATACTATAAAATAAAACAATATTACAAAATAAAGACAAATCTTACTAAGGCTGGAGGACAAGATTGATTGGGTCTAACTTTCAGTCCCCAACACTGTCAAGGTAGAATGAGAGCCAATCATGGCTAGGACCGTGGACGGAACCAACCAATGAGGAGTATAGGGGGCGGGGCCAAGTGCTGGACCTGTCAATCTGCAACACTAGTTGCATTTCCATAAGCTTATTCGAAAATAGGAAGCGAATTGTCAGAAGTTTGAAAAAAGAAAAAGCGAATTTAGACTTTTAGAATTTCCATCCACTGATGAAATGCGATTCTTGTAGATCGGACACTTTTGGCACGCAACATGGTGTGACGACGAAGTGTTAGCCAGGATTTACGTGGGTGATGTGATGGACGAGGCTTTGCACAGTGCACACAACAGCGCCGTAAAATAAACATCCAATGCAAGGTACCGTAGTAGGGAACAAGCCAAATCGATATCATGCAAGTTCAATGCATTTTAATTGAAAACCTATTCGCTTAGTGTTTCCATTTCCCTTTTGCACATTTCGTTTTTTCGATTAAGCCCCAAAATCCACCTTCCTCTAAGTGCATAAATGTTTTTGCGAAAAATGAAAGTTTTCCATAAAAAGATGTATGCGCAAAAGCCTTAATGCGCAAAACACGGCTTTATGGAAACGCCACTACAGTCTGTGTTCAATCAGCCAATTCAGCAACCAGCACCACACCAGGGGGGAAAGTGTCTGGAGTTCTTGCTGGAACTCTAGAGAGGAAATTCAGGGACACCTTCAGTCTAGTCGTGTTCTCATGCACACCACAGACCGAACAAATCCTCTCCATGCGACTTGGGAGTAAATAAACACAGTTAACCTAACGGATTGCATTGACACAAACACACTGGAGCAATCTGGAAGCACTTCATGAGAAAACTGACACTCATGTTGATTTAACGTTAGTGCAGGTGTTGCCACTGTTTTCTTGTATTCATGCATTCATGGCAGGTTATAATATAGGCTTTGGACAGACCTCTGAACTCCTCTCTTCCCCTACTTCTCTGTCGTTCATGTTTCGTCACAGCAGTTAAAAAAAAAGGATTGAAATCAGTAGTCCTTAAAAAAATCTAGTCAAGGACCCCCAAATTGATTATATTTGGCCTCAGACCCCCATCTGAAAATGTCTTGTGCCAGGAACCCCCAGAATTGAAGATATTACAAAAGTAAATAAAAAGCTGATATTCTTGCCAAAATAAGCAGATGTATACAAGCTCGCTTTTTTTAAAATATTTTTATCCCATGATTTTTGTAACCCATTTTTTAACCCGTTGTTTTTTGTTTTTTGAACAGCCACAGTAAAGCCACCTAGTGGAGCCATCCAGACATATCACATTAGAGGCTATCAGAAGATATAACTACAGACACACAGGTTCGTATCGGAGGGGTGGCATGGCCTTCTTGGCCTGTTAAAGAAGAAGACTCACTTCTGAATGCATATACATATTGAATGCATGAAGTGGTTATTATTTTGGTCATGTGTAGACTTTGTTGTGATTTGCTGGTTTTCATTGGCTGATGAGTTTTTGATTGTTTAGTTTTACTTGTGTTTTCTTATGTCATCATATGACCCGAAGGACATGGAAGCCAAAGCCAAACCCAAAACAATACCAAAATTGCCAACAACAATAAAAGCAAAAACACCAACACTACACAACCCCCAGATAAAAACATTGTCAACATCATCAGAACGATGCCCTACTACAACACCACCAGCTACAACTAAACCAACAACAACAACACCACCAATAACACCAACACCAACACCAGCAACAGCACCACCAACAACACATGATGCCACAAAACCCCAAATAGATTTCTCTATATCATCAAAATAGAATGGTAAAACACCACCAAGAACAAAAACAACAACACCAACAATAAGACCAATAACAACACCACCGACAGCAGCAACCACAGCAGCACTAACAACACTGCATACACCAACAAAAACAACATATGTTACATCATCACCAAAATTATCATTAAGAAAATCAAGACCTTTAGAAAAACCAACAACAACAAAACAAACAAGAGTAACACCAATAACGATGTCAACAACACCACAACCAGCAGCACAACCAAAAACAACACCACAAACATCCACAATCACAACATAAGTCATACCGCCAGCAAAACCACATTTCTCAAGAATAAAGTCTAAAGGAAAAATAAATATGACGAAAGTACCACCAATAATGAGACAAACAACAACAGCATCATAAAGAACATCAGTGATTTTTCTTGAAGATGAAATCTCTCCACATGTTGAATCACTTGAATGATCTCCTGGTGTTATTAGAGGAAGTCCAATGGATTCACAGCTGGAATAACAGGGAAGACATATTAATCAGTTCATGTTCATATGAATAATTTGTAAGGTTTGACTTGGCTCTTCTGTAAATTTCACTTACTCTGTGTGTTGTTGACAAGTTGTAAATGTACCATCAGAATATGTATCACCAGTACAGTAGGAACACAGGGTATCAGTATTTGATGTTCCTACAATGAAAACAAAACAGAGTCACAGCAAAAAAAAAAATAGGATTTAGGAACAGCCAGAATGGAAGCATTTGAGGATCTCATGGAGCAAATGGGTGTGTTGTTGAGTCACTGTTACTTAAAGAGGTCGTGCCATAATTCCCCCCCCCCCCCCCCTCTAAAACATGATTATCAGGTATTATGATTATACTAGGAGGAAGATTTTTTCCAAAAAAGTATACAGAAAGAGTTAAAATTGGGGTTTTATGTGGCCACACCCCCAGTTCATTAAGTATGCATGGATGTCATGGTGGGTGGTGACCCAGCTGAAGTTAGCCACACCCCACAGTGTTGGGTGAATGGTAATTAGGGGAGGAGTTGATTCTGTGATGTAAATGTATCTGTGTTTTTAACTGACACTTTTGACCACAAGGTGGCAGCCTCCAAGAGAAAACAAACAAATACCAAGAGAATACATAATTGCTCATAAAAACCACACCAGGGGGTCCAATGATGTACTTTCAACCTCCTAGACACATGAAAAACAGAAAAAGTACAAAACTATGGCACCACCTCTTTAAAAGTATAGTGACTCAACAACACACCACACACAACTAAAGTACACAAACACACTCACATTCACCTATTCCAGTCTATATCTACCTCAACACAAGACACAAGGAAAAAACAACTTCAATAAAAAAATCCTGTTCATATTTGCAAGGGATCGGGGGCACAGTGGCGCAATCGGTAGCACTGTCGCCTCACAGCTAGAGGGTCCTGGGTTAATTTCCCACTGGGGAAGCTGTGGGTGCTGGGGGCGTGTTCTCTCCTCTGTGTCATCAGTGCCCATACCCTAGGTGTGGTTAGCAAAAGGGCCTTTCTGTGTGGAGTTTGCATGTTCTTTCCATGTCTCCTAGGGTACAAATGTACCCTGGTCTGTAATCCTGGTCTCTATACTGCCAACCAAGGCGCCTGATGGAAGGGTAAGGAACTGTTTGGAATAACGTGTTCCTTCCACATGCTACGTCCAGGGTCCCGGGGATACTACCCCCTGTCAGGTGAAAAGAAGCGACTTGGACTCCTCATGCATAGAAGGAAGCATGAGGTCAGTCCGTTGCTCTCCCCTGGTCGGCAGAGGGAATGTAGCGCCCAGGATTACATTGATTAATTGACACCGGGTGAAAACAATGTGTTACTAAAATCGTGGGATAACATTTTTAAAAGAGATATTTGCAAGGGATAATACTAACTGATGAAACATACCGTCATGCTATTATGTGCATGTAATAATCAGTGTAGGAAATAACGCACAATGCGTTATGTCACGCAACTGCTTTTCACGGTAACTAATGACCTAACTAGTTACCTTTCCCATTCAGTAACACTGTTACTGTGATTTAAATGGGTGAGTTACTGCGTTACTTCTGATCGAACTGAACTGTTTCCCCCTGGCTGTGGAGTCTGACTGACTGTCACCCTGATCCAACTTACAGGCAATGTTCTCTCATAGTCATGAACAAGTGAAAGTGACCGGTCCTCTCACACTAACTTGAGCGAATGCACGGTGAAGAGGAGTGATTGGTTAACCTAGGTTAACATATTTGCCCACAGACCCCTATTTCAAAATATTTAGTTCCAGGGACCCCCCCCAAAATTTGAGTTAAAAATGTTCGCTTAAAAATTACATATATTCAAAGATTTGCACACATTTTCACGACTTTTTAAAAATATCAGATCTGTGAGCTTGTAGATCTGCTATTTTTCAATAGCTACAGTAAAGTATAAAATAATGAAGGCCCCTCCACCTTGGGCCCTGGTAACTCAGTCCCACTTTTCCCCACCTTGTGACGCCCCTGCAGACAGGGCCAATAGTAACGTTGAGTTCATAAGTAGCATTGAAATTCATAGCACAATTGTAGTTAAATCACGCAAAAAGCAACAGATTACCTCCTCCTCTCATGGGCATTTAAAGCCTGTATTAAAGCAGGCACAAAGGCCTGTTTGCTGTGGCCCCTGGAACTTTCAGACGAGGGCCAGAAGGAAGGAACTGCTGTGTAACGATAAATCATCATGGCTCCTTAAGTCCTATCCTCCCATCATATTAAAATCAGTATAAACAGACTAACCTCTTTGAAAGATGTATTGACCAGGCTTGCAGTCGGTGTGTTTCTGTGCTTGAATGCATCCATCCTTCGTTGATGCTACACAGTAGAATCCCTCTGGTGGTTCAAAAACGGCATCTGATGTTATCGTCAAAGGCCTCTTCAACTTCAAGCCACCAGGACCTGTCAATATGTAGCAGAGAGAGTCACTGCCTTAGCATGAGGGCCTCAAAAGTCTAGTATCTCCCTTGGTCCATAGGGATATCCCTTTGGATCAATGGTTAAGCTATTGGACTTTAATGCGGGAGACCCGGGTTTGAATCCCAGGCATTACAAATACATTGAGTAGAAGTTACAGAATATTAGCCTATATATCTGTATGTTGACTGTACTTAAGTCAACATACCGGCAGGAACAGCCACGGGTCCGTACACCCACCACCTTGTAACATAGCCTTCCATTATAAGAAGAAGAAGACGCTTAAGGGCCATCTGTCTTGGCCATATATGGATTCTGTTAGTGTGGTTCTCCTAGCAGGGCATCATCTGGGATACAATCCCTTTTATGCCCATATATGGAGATCCCTAACAGAATCCCTTTTATGCCCATATGTGGAGATCCCTGCTCTGAGTATCTAACATCACTGTGATGTCACAGTGATGTGTCAGGGGAACCACAGTGTCAGGCGTTACCTGTACCTACGGTAGCAATCGTGTCCTAGAACCAGGCTTGTCATAATAATGAATGTCGGCAAATATGTCTGTTTTGTAGTGACGACATGCTCTCCCACTCCCCAAAATAATAATTTCATTGAATGTATTAATCAAAGATTTGCTTGTCTATATCGCATTTGGGGAGGATGTTTGTTGTTGTCATTTTGTCCTTTAGAGCAGCTCTTAAGGCTTATAAAGGAAATGACAACCACCACTCTGATTGGTTTGATTAAATTAACGCCCAGACACGCCCATGACTAATTCAGGGCCTTTCGCGCACATCGCCTGGCAAAATACAGCACTGATAATATAGCAATATGGCTATTTGTCAAGCCTCCATCTCTTAATGTAAGAGTCTGAATTTCCTTAAGAGATGCTCTTATTTGCACATTCAAAATAGACCCCTATAGCAGGGGTCGGCAATAGGCGCCCCGCGGGCCAAAACTGGCCCCTCGGAAATTATTTCTGGCCCCTCAGATTATTTTGAGATTTATTCATTTTTATTTTACTTTTTAATCAAACAATACTGACAGTCCCACTAGGTTGGTAGCACTACGAGCGAGTGAACGCTGTTGCTGCTGCGGACCGTCTCTCTCTCTCTCTCTCACACACACACGCACGCACGCACGCACGCACGCACGCATGCACACACACACACACACACACACACACACACACAGTCCGCAGAGTCACACACACACACACACACACACACACACACACACACACACACACACAGTCCGCAGAGTCACACACCACGCAGCAGTGGAGTGGTGCTGCTGCTGTGAGCTTGTACCGTTGTAGGCTACCTGTGGTCAAACTGCTTCTGTCTTGGGTGAAAACTAACTGGTGCCATATCCATGCTTCATCTTTGGTGCTGTGTCTAAAATCCTTGCAAGCAGCCTAAACTGTCACGGCAAAGCTGTGGTGCTTCTCAAATGGCTTTGCGTAGATGAATGGCTTTGCGTAGATGAGACCAGGTAGGTAGGATAAACACAAAGTTTGCTGTCCATATTCCTCTTTAAACGCCCCTTTTCACTGTTTACTCCTTTCTTCATGCCTTTGGATTGTGTTCATTTGTCATTTCTCTTGCCAACTAGAAGCAGATAAGGCTGAATGTTTCGCCTTGTCTAGCTAGCTGCCTGTCTTTCTGCACAGGCAGACTTGCAGCTGCACTCAATTCACACTAACGACCAATGTTTGATCCAACATGCAGCGGTGTCGCACAGAATGCGCATTGCGCACGTTATTAAATCTACAAACTCACAAGGCGTCGTGCTGCACAGCGTTGTGAGATGTGCAACGTGATTTATTAGGAATCATGCATATGTGTATGCAATGTTGTAGCCTACTGGCAGCAGAGAAGATGGGAATAATAGTTATGAACATAAATAAAAGTATGTAATCATTAAAAATGTTATAGGCTCCACTAATCAGTCCTATTTGCAAATAGAAAGAGGGGAAAACAGCTTGTTTTTCCACATATAGGTCTGTATATTTTTCTTTTTCTTTTTTAATCACAGATGCCTATGTCTTGTAAGGCAGTCTGTCTTGGAATTCCAGTATTGTTTAACTATGACTTTCTCAAAATAGCCTTTCATTTTTTCCGTTTAATGTTCTGGCCCGCCATCTAATTGGCCCGAAAGAAATTGGCCCGAGGCCAAATCTAATTGCCGACCCCTGCCCCATAGCATCCTAGGCAATTTAGCAAGAGCGTTAACGACTTAAACCCCAGCATCTGTATTGTGGGGGAGGCTTTTGCAGAAAATAGCTTATCAACAAGCTCACAACGTGTAAACATTGTGAGCGTGTCGACTAGGATCAACTTCTGGAGATGACAGATTGAGAGATGACACAGCCAGACAGTAATACAGAAATGTAAAAAGTTTTATGGATTGAAATCCTTCCATTGCTTACCCAGATCTTCATCTTTCTGCTCAGGTTCACTTTCTTGTTTCTTCAGTTGAACTGGGAGCTTCTCTACTTGGTTGTCCTGGACTGTGGATAAGATTTTAACACTGACATCAGTACTATGACATCAGTAAATGGTGTTTTTCACACACGCATGTACACACGTTTTGTTTATTCTGCTGTTGGTGAATCACTCTGATAAAATACATCATGTAAATGTATCAATGTAAAAATGAATAAAATGTCACCAGAATCTCACCAAGATGATTGAAGTCCTTCCTGGTCTTCCTCAGATCTTCATCTTTCTGCTCCAGTTCTCTCTCTCTCTCCTTCAGTTGAACTGTGAGCAACTCTACAAGGTCCTTCAGGTCCTGCTGGTCCTGGATCAGTTTCTGGTGCTTTTGCTGTTGCTGTGAGACTGTAAAAGATCACCACATTGCTATTGGCTATGTGTAAGCACCTACTTGTCATTCATGCATTAAAAATGATTATGTCCGTTACTTTTATCAGATGTCTGATAAATTGTGATCATTCCAGACACTGTCACTGGAGTAAGGGGAACACCAGGAACAACGCCTCCACCGTCTCTCGCAATGTTGTGGCCCTCGGTTTGGTACACTAGACATAATTCAATGTTGTGGCCCTCGGCTCGGTACACTAGACATAATTCAATGTTGTGGCCCTCGGCTCTGTACCCTAGACATAATTCAATGTTGTGGCCCTCAGCTTGGTACACTAGACATAATTCAATGTTGTGGCCCTCGGCTCTGTACCCTAGACATAATTCAATGTTGTGGCCCACAGCTTGGTACACTAGACATAATTCAATGTTGTGGCCCTCGGCTTGGTACCCTAGACATAATTAAATGTTGTGGCCCTCAGCTTGGTACACTAGACATAATTCAATGTTGTGGCCCTCAGCTTGGTACACTAGACATAATTCAATGTTGTGGCCCTCGGCTCTGTACCCTAGACATAATTCAATGTTGTGGCCCTCGGCTTGGTACCCTAGACATAATTCAATGTTGTGGCCCTCAGCTTGGTACACTAGACATAATTCAATGTTGTGGCCCTCGGCTCTGTACCCTAGACATAATTCAATGTTGTGGCCCTCAGCTTGGTACACTAGACATAATTCAATGTTGTGGCCCTCGGCTCGGTACACTAGACATAATTCAATGTTGTGGCCCTCGGCTCGGTACACTAGACATAATTCAATGTTGTGGCCCTCGGCTCGGTACACTAGACATAATTCAATGTTGTGGCCCTCGGCTCGGTACAATAGACATAATTCAATGTTGTGGCCCTCGGCTCGGTACACTAGACATAATTCAATGTTGTGGCCCTCGGCTTGGTACACTAGACATAATCCAATGTTGTGGCCCTCGGCTTGGTACACTAGACATAATTCAATGTTGTGGCCCTTGGCTTGGTACACTAGACATATTTTGGCCCTTGGGGAAAACTAATTGGAGAACCATGGATTAATGCATCCAACATTATGTATTATTATCTAATGCTGCTGCTAATATTAACATCATAAACAAAAGCTGTAGGCATTAATTTAACACATCGGGTGCCCAGAATTATGTAATTTGCTGGTGCCCATGGCAACCCGCCATTTTACCTACCTTCGAAGTACTGGCGAGAAAAGTAATCAGAGTAAATGTAATCCAAGCATGTCCTGTTTATTTTCGCAAAAATCTTTTCTTTCAGTCAGGACCGTTTTTTATCAATTCTAAGCCACAGCGTTTGTGTTACGGCCGTTAGAAGAGGCCGCCGTTTTGAGAAAAAAAGAAAAAAAGGAAAATAATCTGGAGAAAACTGCATTTTTGTGCAGCCGCTAAACAGGAAGTCAACGAGACAGACAGCACATCCTGGTCACGTGGTTTCGCGCTGCATTTTGGGAAATGGAGTTTGTTTCATCACCGCGGTAGCCAAGTACAGTAGCTACAGTACAGTATAGTTTACTGTACAACGCGTCAAACGCGTCGATGGGCACATGTAAACATCAAAGAGATTGGCGCGTGGGCACCACGTGGGCATTTAATCTGTTAAGGGAGAAAGGATCGCTTTAGGCTATTCTATGAAATCGAGAGGTAAGTAATTTTTGGTTGGCTTTTGTCACATCATGTACATGTATCAATGTAAAACGTCATCAGTAGAATCTCACCGAGATGATTGAACTCCTTCCTGGTCTTCCTCAGATCTTCATCTTTCTGCTCCAGTTCTCTCTCTCTCTCCTTCAGTTGAACTGTGAGCAACTCTACAAGGTCCTTCAGGTCCTGCTGGTCCTGGATCAGTTTGTGTTGCTCTCTCTTGCAGTCCTCTATCCAGGGCTTCATCATTGAATCCCCTCCGCTTGCTTATTGAGATAAAATGCCCAAATTAATTTAATGCCAAACCATGTTTTCACTGCCTCCTACCAAGGCAGACAGAATGCACACATTACGCTTCATTTCCACCTAGTTCTTTTGTCCTTAATATGTTTCAATTCTATGTTGCCACTACTGATTAATGCAAGGAAATGCAGTTGTATGGATACATCTAAACTATAATATTTAATTAAAATGCATTTGAGTACCCTGAAAAGTGGTCCCAGCGGCTTCTACAACTAACATTGTGTTTATGTATGTACAGGTATGTATGTACTGTATGTATGTATTTATAGGCCTATGTACTCCCATCCACACACGAGCGCGCACACGCACACACACGCATGCACGCACGCAGGCCGGCAGGCATAGCCTATATATTTTTGTTTTGAGCATAAAACTTACTTTTTTTTTCTTACCTAAACTGAACAGAACCCATGTCACAATAATCAAAGTTTGAACTGAACCGTGCAGGGCTAACTGAACCGTTGCTCCCCCAGTGTGCATACACTACACACTACCACAGGAGTATTGCACTTTACTCCTTTTGCATATTAATGTGTAGCATTACTCACAGAAAATAGCCTGGTTGTCAGCTCGGTAAAGGTAGACCACGGTTATTGACGTACAGACCCCAAGCAGTGCCAGCACCATGAGCCAGGAGCTGAAGCTGCCTCTTCCGAAACCAGGCTCTGAGAACGAAATAAGAAATGCAGGATGAATTAAAAACTTTTATCAGAAACAGAAAGAGTCAAATCATTATGAATAAATGAGCTGAATATGAGCCAGATGTTCCTGAGCTGTAAAAAGGCTGTCCTTGCCTATTCTTGCTTTGACATCTACATCTGTATGTACTGTACCTGCTTATCAATAATAAATCCCAAGAATAGGCAAAGGACGCTACTACTTTGAACATGTTGTCTTCTAGTATGATTCGTTCAACACTAGTTGCCTTCATTCTCATGCTCCTTATTTGTGTATGCAAAGTCCTGTAATATAGTTCTGTAATATATTGCATCTAATGGTGGCAGTGTCAAAGTATAGTGCAAAGATGTCTAGGTTTCCATAAAATGAATTCTGTTCTTTATTTGTTCAGCTGTTCTTATTATCTAGTTTTCTATTATTATTATTATTTTTCTTTGGCTTTTTCTGCATGTATTGACAGTATATACAGTAGACAGGGAGTGACACACAGCAAAGGTTATCGGGATCAGGACTCGAACCCACATTGGAGCCTAAATATGTGATTCAAATTTGGTGTGAATTTCATGATGCGCGCATGCTTCTTGCGTTTATATTTATGGCCAATTATAGTAAAATTGGGAAAGGGATCATGAATCTGTTCGATGCATTTTCTATACATTTTCATCATATGACTACAGTGATTGTGTGAAACAATGTGAGTTTTGGATAATAATGATTAGCTAAAAGTGTGTTTGAAGGACATTTTTAATTACAGAAAATCTAATTAGGTGGAAATGACAAGCTATGTTTAATGTAGTTTCTGACCGCCTCGTCTTCATCGTGAAAAAAGAGGCGTTAAACAAAATCATGTGGTCAACATCGTCAACATCCACGAAAACAATAACTGGGCCACACTGTTCATGGGTCTGCCATGAGAATATACACCAATAAATTAAACACAAATACGGCAAAACTGTGATATTTAACACTTGAAATGTCCATAACTCTGTGAACCTTTCTCTGATTGGCGCGGTGCAGGGCTGGGTGAAAATAACACTCACCAGCAGTAGCAGGAACAACTTGGGAATCTAATGTTGGTTCAGGTTGGACTGCCCCTGTGGGTGGGTCAGCTTGAGTAGACGCACCTAAGCAGACATACAGCAAAAGAAGCAATAAATAATCAAAGCTGCAGGCAGCGATGAACGGGCATTCTCGTGTCAGTGCCGCAGAGCTGTAGCAAAAAAAGGAACTATCAAATATTGACCAATTACAAAACGGGGTGGAGCCAAATTGACCCGATGAAGGGCTGATTCCAATGACACCACCCACAAGTCTGATACGACAAATAGATCAGAAGCTATAGGGGGGGAAAAAAGAAAAAAAAATAGATAGTAGATCAGCTCTTTTCACATTCCTTTTGGCGAAGGAAGTTTGATGTGTCACCACGGTCACAGTGTTTTATGAAAACTTTCACTTTTGATAACTTGTCATCGCTGAGGTGGATCTGATTATCCTCCTAGGAGGAGTTTGTTAAAATGAAAGAAACAAATATTAAAATAGGTAATGTTTCGCCACTTGTGATGTGTGTGCAAATTTGCACATCTTTTGGAGTACGTTTAGCGCTTCAAAAACATGATTCATTATTGCAAAGAATATTCTTTGCGATTACAATAGGGCTTTGCACTATACTGTGCAGTGCTCGGGCCCTAATTAGAGAAGATTGATATATTGTAGAATAGTGTAAAAAAAACTTTTGCAAATCTACAAACACGGAAGCCAATCGCACTGCATGGGGAAAAGACAGGAAGCAGAGCTGTAGGCAGCAGAGACTAAAATGTTGAGGTTCTCTCTGGGAGTAACAATGATGGACAGGATCAGGAACGACTACATTAGAGGGACAGCGCATGTCAGATGTTTTGGAGATAAAGCCAGAGAGGCCAGATGCTGAGGTTGGAACTTCCAGGCAGGAGTCCTAGAGGAAGACCAACAAGGAGACTTATGGATGTTGTGAAAGAGAACACGAAGTTAGTCGGTGTGAGAGAAGAGGGGGCAGAGGACAGGGTGAGATGGAGGCAGATGATTCGCTGTGTCGACCCCTGAATGGAAAACAGTCGAAAGCAAAAGAAGAAGACCAACAGAGATAAGAACACATACTGTGTCTATTGGGGTTATTGCATTCACTTCTCCTCACCTACCTTCGTCTATGTTTGGAAACGTGTCTGCTTGATCATTCTTGTAGGTCTTCCTCAGGACGTTGATCATGATCTGAGAGTGCTTCTTGGGATAGGTCTGGACGATCAGCTTGGCGGTGGCCCTCCTGTCAGCGTCCTTTAGGCGGCTCTTCGGGAGCGGCTGCAGGCCGATGACTTCAAAGGTTTCAGCATCTTCCAGGTGCCACTTGAAGACGGAAAACTCCTTGTCTTCCAGCTCATTCAGCATTTTCAAGACACCTTCCCCAGCTGACTCCATGGTTGATTCCTGTTATACAAACAGAGGATGTTAACGTAATCTTCATTCTCTCAATGAAACGGAACACAAGCTTTAGCCAAAGCAATGTACAGGGAATACATGTGAATGCATACACATTCATTCTATGTTACATGGTTCTAAAGACTGTGTGTGTGTGTGTGTGTGTGTGTGTGTGTGTGTGTGTGTGTGTGTGTGTGTGTGTGTGTGTGTGTGTGTGTGTGAGTGTGTGCGTGTGTGCATGCGTGCGTGCTGCCCCTGTCGTCCAGTTTCCCAAGCAGACCCCAGCCCTCATAAAATAGAGCGAAGCCCATATAGCCCATAGGTTTAAACTGTGGAACCCGAGAACATTCGCCTTGCAGAGTCCCTTAATTGGGCTATTTAAATCACTTTTAAAAACCTATTTGTTCCAAAAAAAAGCATTCCTGTAAACAACCTTCTGTTCTTTTTTAGCTTTTCCATTATGTTTATTTTGTTTTATTTGCTTGTATACAGTACATGGTTACTTGTTGTTGTAATTACCGTATCTTAGATCATCTTATGTCTTTTTGCTTCTCTTTTGAATTTGTTTTTATTATCATGTTTTATTATCTTGCTTGTGCAGCACTTTGTGGCTCATGTCTAGAAAGGTGTTATATAAATAAAGTTATTATTATTATTATTATAGGCCTCTCATGAGTTATTAGTTGGTTGTCCCACACGAGCCACCATGGTCTTGTAAATCACGTTTTGGGGTGAGGTGTTCTGCGCATTTGCCAATCACAGCGCGTCTTTTCTGGGACAGAACACATAACAGCACAACATCTGTTTATCACAGGGGTTTTCAAAGTGGGTGACGGGGCACCCTGGGGGGCCGTGACGCCAGTCCAGGGGTGCCGCGAGATAATTTGACAATATTTGGAATTCATCAATATATATCACTACATCAATATCACTTCACTATGCCCAGAAAAACAGACCTGATTTGCCCTGCACTGTAGTTCTTTTTCCATCTACGACAACTCTCTTCACCAAAAAATAGCAGATCTACAAGCTCACAACGTGTCAGGTTGTGAGCTTGTAGATCGGCTATTTTTGGTGAACCTTCCCCCCAGAATAGGCATGCTGATGTTCAAGTGGCTAAACGTCAAATATAAAGTTATTTTCAGTCAGTTCTGATGGAAACGGATATTTCTCCAATATAATGTAAGATTCTAAAAGATAACAGTGTAACTCAGGGGTGCCATGGATGAAAAAGTTATTTACAGGGGTACCAGGGGTGGAGTCACAAAAGTTTGAAAACCCCTGGTTTGTGGTGTGCGATCACTTTACCCCACAACATGAGGGCTGCTAGGGGCTGCAAGGCACGTGCAGAGAGAATTGGAGGGGCAGGGCTGTAATTTGAAAAGGGTACCAAGAAAGATTTCTTACATTTAGAGGAATATTTCATTTTAAATTAACATTATGAATTTTGGATTATACTGAAAAAATAACTCCACAAACTGAATAATATTCATACAAAAGTTACAATTGTTACATCACTGGTCAAAAAAGCCACAACAAGCCTGCCCTAACAACCCATGTAGCCTAGAGCAGTGGTTCTAAAACCTTTCAGGCCGCGACCCCCAAAATAATCATATTTGAACTGGGGACCCCACACCCACCCTGATGAGCACTTGGAGTAGTAAGGCAATTACATTTTGTTTAACACAGTTCTATTGTGAAAATAGCAGATCTACATGCTCACAATGTTGTGAGTATGCACTGTAGATTGTCTATTTTCACAATTTCTGCCTCTTATATTTGGCAATATGGCCAATGTTTATTTTATTATTTTAGCGGCATTAAAAGGGTCATAAAAGTCCTTACATTTTCACTTTAGAAATGTGCAGATACCTTCTATACACATCAACCCTATACTGTATTTTGGTTTGTTTACTGTTGAGTGAGAAAACAATGTTTCACATTAAGCTAATCATCTTGGGACCCCTTAAAATAATTTGGGAACCCCCCTGAGGGTCCCGACCCACAGGTTGAGAACCACTGGCCGAGAGAGAGAGTTAGCGAGAGAGTGAGAGAAAAAAATAGAGAGAGAGCCCTGTTTAAAGGCACTCCCTCTGCGAGCGCAGACACTTTTATGGTCAGCTCAATCAACTCAGTTCAACTATCAGGATAAAGGGCAGGGCATGCATAAAGTGAGTGGCAAATCGAGTGGCAAATCAAGTGGCAAAGTGAGTTTAATGCAATCAGATAGGACTTTTCTGTTTGGATGTATGGGCTGGGCTGTCAAGACCAGAAAGTAGTTTTTTTTGCCACTCAGTAGGCGTTCCCGCATAACTTCTGGGTTTGATTGATTGATTGATTGATTGATTAAAGAATTTATTAGAAGTTTGCTATAGAAAAAAGTGCAGTTTCATGACAGTACAAATCACTGGTACAAGGTCAACTAAAAGGAGATCCTAGAAAGCCGAGGCTTATTTCCACAGGAACCACACTTTAAGTATCTCATATAACATTGAAAGACAGACGGATAGAACATTGTGCTTTATCTAGGATAATATCAGTTTCAAGTGCATAACATCAAATACAAAGGCAGAAAAAAAGAAAAAGGGGGGGGGGGGGGGGGGGGAGTCACGGGTAGCAGCTTTCTGAAGGTGACTTTTCATACCAATTTTGAAGGAGGCTAGGGATTTGCTCTCCTTTAAGGCTTGTGGAAGAGGGCGTTCCACATGTTGATGGTATAGCAGGAGAACGAGTTAGAG
This sequence comes from Nannobrachium achirus, assembly GCF_963921795.1. NCBI lineage: Eukaryota > Metazoa > Chordata > Actinopteri > Myctophiformes > Myctophidae > Nannobrachium > Nannobrachium achirus. The sequence continues at coordinate 6,374,954 of NC_137814.1, forward strand.
CCTTGTTTAGTGTTTAATCTACGTTGATGATGATTCGTGGAGCTGCCTCTGGTGTTGTGATCGTGAACATCCTTGACCTTTAAGAAGTAGTTAGTCAGGTACGTGGGTATCTTGGAGGTGTGATGATGATGTCACACGCATACCCTCTATAGACGAAATGGCAAGTAATTTGGGATCAATAAGTAGGATCACAGGTCTGAATTAGAGACAACATGAATCAAAATCATGTAAATTCAAAGATAAAATGTAGAGCTATTTTTTTAAATGACGAACAGGTACATCTGGTACGCCAGGCGGCCAGCCCCCCACTGAACGTATGTATATATTGTAACTTTGAATCGTAACGTTTCCGGTCTGTAAGTAAATGCCAGGCCACAGTTTGCCATATTTCCATGTGTCTACTGTACATACAGTATAGCTATAGGACCTTCACGCATACAGCAGATTAGTCAGTATTGTACTTTGATCGATTATCTTTGTCAGGAGATCAAAAAGAGAGAACTCTGTGTGAAGTCATGTTAATAACAGCATAAAACACCTGGCAAGATTTAGATTTACTGCAATGCCACTTTTATGCCTATAAAAACAATCTCTGTGATAACTCAATAAATAGATAGATTAAGCAATTAATCAATTGGGAGGGGGGACTCTATTAATCAATAGACCAGAGATATAAATCTGTTTGACATTTGACTTAGGCTACCGGTATGTGTTTGCAGGGGCGTCACAAGGGGTAGGAAAGTGGGACTGAGTTACCAGGGCCCAAGGTGGAGGGGCCCTTGTAACTTTAGCTGTTGAAAAATAGCAGATATACAAGCTCACAGCGCGGCACCGAGTGCCGCGCTGCGAGCTTGTAGATCTGCTATTTTGAAAAGTCGTGAAATATGTGCAAATCTTTGAATATGTATTTTTTAAGCGAACATTTGTAACTAAAATTTTGCTTCCGGGGGGGGGGGGGGGGGGGTCCCTGGAACTAAATATTTTGAGATGGGGGTCCGTGGCCAAATTCATATCATATTGGGGGTCCTTCACATGAAAAGGTTAATTTGAGCATCACTGACATGGAAACATGGGTTTCTTGCACACATTTCAATAGTTAACATTCATGGGGGGGCCGCAGTGAATCCTTGTACCCAGGGCCCAGAGTTTGGTGTGACGCCCCTGTGTGTTTGCCGTGAAAACTGTGGGACGAGTCACGAGTACAAGTAACGCAGAAAGCTTTTCCGTTGACTCTAGGAGCGAGAACAATAGCAGTACTGTGGTTGCCTATAATAAAACTATAAACATACTGTACAGGTGCAGTTATATAATAGATAGATACCGTAGATACCTTTATTATCCCAACGGGGGAAATGCTGCCCAGTGGCAGCACACCAGTTAAGGTTACAAAGTTACAGAGAAGTATGAAAAGAAAAAAAGAACTGTTGCGGCTAAAAAAGGCAAACAAATTATATAAATAGTTTATTCATTAGTGTAACCATTGTTCCTTTGACTTAGAACTTGTCAACTTTGCTCAAAACTACTTTTTGGAACAGTCAGTGTCTTTGCAATTGTTTTATATCCTTTTCCTTTTTTTCTTTTTTTTACAAAGCAATAATCTGTTCTCTGAACTTTTCTAACCATTCCTTAGACTTAGCCATGTTTCTAATTGCTCTCACATCAGTCTACAAGTCAACACACTTCTAGTCAGGCCAGGTTGCACATATGATGCAACTATTTATGCCCTTGATTAGTCGATTGCAGTTGATTACAGATGTTTTCGGGTGTAATTAAGAGTTGAATAATTGAAAGTGAAAGTGGCGTTGAAAGTGGCATTTAGCATTGAATTTGGAAAAAACACAACAAATGTTACTTTTGAGCTATTTACATTGTTCTTGTATGATTTATTTATTTCATTCAGTTGTCAGTTTGTGAATTTAGCCAATGAACCAGATCTAACACAAATAGTAATACATATAGTGCAACTGCACTATACAACAATAACAGACTACTTACTGTGTGGAAGTGAGTGGTTGTCTCTAAAATCCTGTTTTCTATGTATTCAAGTTATTATGGATAAACTTCTGTACAACAAGTACAAGGAATCAAGTCACTCTGTCTACAGGTAGTCCCTTATCTCTCCCTGTTGTACGGCAACAGGGAGAGATAAGTTGCACGGCAGACTCACTCCCTATAGCTTCCGCCTTGGTCTGAACACTCACCTCTTCAGACTCCACCTCGGCCCTTAGCGCTTATCGTAGCACTCGCCTACCCGCAATGACCATATATGTACAGATGTTTCCTGTTGAGATTGGCACATTTCACCCAGGTTTTTTTTTTCATCTCACTCACTTCACTCTGTCTGCTGACCTCACAATAAACAGAAAATAAATTAAAATTAAAGTAAAACAATTCACAGGAGGCAAGCAGTGATCACCCCATGATGTGCACTGCAATGTAGTTTCAAATGCACTACATTGCAGGTGCTCTTTGAGAGTGAAAAAATAAGAAGACACATGTGACATGTGTGATCTGGGCAGCTTGCCCCCCAGGAAATGTGCCAATCTCAACAGGAATCAATGGTAGATAGCATATATATATATATATATATATATATGAAACAGTGTAACAGAGTAGGAACTCATCATTTCATCAGTGTTATACATGTTGTATTGTCTGACTCCCCATAACTGGCACACATCCAACTCCTGCAGTTTATGGTGGTCTACTTCCCAGATAAGGTTCAACAGCTCTCTCATGAGAGTCCTACCTTTGACCTGTCTGTCTGTATGTGTATTTCACCCACCTTGCTCAATGCCCACACACTCTGTCTTTACCTGCCGCCCTGAGGCACCAGACCGCTCCATTCCCATTGCAAAGCATTGGCAGAAACCACCTGACCACACCCTAATGCCTCATGCACATACGAGCTTTAAAGCTAAACGTGCGTGCGTGCGTGTGTGGTGAGACAGAGCCCGTCGGCCGGTCTCCCAGGCCACGTACAGGCAGCGGTACCGACCAAAACGGCTCGTTAAGTTATTTAACAGCTTGTTTGAATGTTCTATTCTTATTTCTTAACCAGAGAAAGCTTATGTAGTAACTTATTTTCCATCTAGAGGGGCTATTTTATATTATAGGTTTCCGAATGCACTCCTGTTAAAACAACCTGTTTTCTCTTGTCGAAAGCAGGCTGACTGGCATAGAGTTGAGTGACAGGTACCTTGGACATGCTCATTTGCATAAAAATAAAGCTGCATGGTTTTTACCAAGCTGCATGGTCCTTTAGCTTACTTATTTTTATAACTTTAAAGCTGTATAGTCGGGGGCCTTGGGGAGATCGAATGGTAATTTCGCGCTAATCAGTCTAAAAGCGCCAAATTTTGCACAGATGTAGCCCAGGACTTGCTCTAATGATTTAGCTAGGGCGCCCGAGTTTGCGACCTTTGGGGTTGCCACAGCGGCCAAATCAAGTTGGGCTCCCATTGACTTTCTATACAGCAGGAAAATACCCAGAAAAAAGTAAGTAGGATGTGAGGGGTCTAACTAGGGTTTTGTCATGATGCTGAATCCATTGCAAGCATGTGTTTGTTTTGCACAACAAACATTCATTCCTTGGGCAGAAAACGCCCACAAAACTGTGAAAAGTGATGATCACTTCATCACTAAACCATCGTTTTCTGGGGCCATTTTTAGCTCGGGCGCCCTAGCTAAATCATTAGAGCATGACCTGGGCTACATCTGTGCAAAATTTGGCACTTTTAGACTGATTAGCGTGAAAAAACCCTAAGGCCTGCGACTAGTAGTCTGAATACAGCTTTAAGTCTAATTGGGACCGAAGGCCGCTCTGACGTCACGCTCCGGCTTGATGTCCCTTTTGTGCCCATATAATATATGACATAATAATATATGACATCAGCGATCTCCATCATGGAGATCGCTGATGTCATCACGTCTGATATATGTCACTGGCCAGATGGCCAAGAATTGGCGCAACCTCGCCCTTTAGGGTGAGGTCGCATGTCGCCCTGAGGCATCTTACTAGTTTATACCCCATAATTCAGTGTTGCTAGAAGAAAATATGTTTAGTACAGAGCCGGTACGGAGCAGGTATAGTGATGTTCGTACATCTGCTATTTTCCTTGTTTATTCATTTGGACCGAAGGTCGCAGTTTAGTATGAGAAACGGCACATCATGTCCATGTCCGTGTACGCTTTTTTACGGTCTATGGGTTTGTCGCTCTGACTTCACGCTGATGTCAGGGGAACCACACTAACAGAATCCCTTTTATGCCCATATATGGAGATCCACTTCATATGGGAATGCCCATATATGGAGGCCACAGAATCCATCTATGGCCAAGACAACTTTCAGTGCTGTCCGGTGCTTTCTGTATCTTCTTCTTTCGTGTATCATCGTCTTTGATGATTGTTTGACAACATTTTATTTCACAAGATTTCTTGTTACTTAGGGGAGGCCATGGGGCTGGCTGTCGTCTGTACGTGGGTGTAGTCGGGGGCCTTAGGGAGATCGAATGGTAATTTCGCGCTAATCAGTCTAAAAGCGGCAAATTTTGCACAGATGTAGCCCAGGGCTTGCTCTAATGATTTAGCTAGGGCGCCCGAGTTTGCGACCTTTGGGGTCGCCACAGCGGCCAAATCAAGTTGGGCTCCCATTGACTTTCTATACAGGAGGAAAATACCCAGAAAAACTTTTTTCTGGGTATTTAAGTAGGATGTGAGGGGTCTAACTAGGGTTTTGTCATGATGCTGAATCCATTGCAAGCATTTGTTTTGCACAACAAACATTCATTCCTTGGGCAGAAAACGCCCACAAAACTGTGAGAAGTGATGATCACTTCATCACTAAACCATCGTTTTCTGGGGCCATTTTTAGCTCGTGCGCCCTAGCTAAATCATTAGAGCATGACCTGGGCTACATCTGTGCAAAATTTGGCACTTTTAGACTGATTAGCGTGAAAAAACCCTAAGGCCTCCGACTAGTGGGCAAGTTGGCACTATTTCGAGGTGCCAACTTACGCCTTCTTATTCATATCAGGTCTCACTTGTTGGTGGTGACGTCACAAGAACGATGCTCCCTCATTGGCTAAAGGCCCTGCCTTTATACTGTCGGTTTTTCTGGGTATTTTCCTCCTGTATAGAAAGTCAATGGGAGCCCAACTTGATTTGGCCGCTGTGGCGACCCCAAAGGTCGCAAACTCGGGCGCCCTAGCTAAATCATTAGAGCAAGCCCTGGGCTACATCTGTGCAAAATTTGCCGCTTTTAGACTGATTAGCGCGAAATTACCATTCGATCTCCCTAAGGCCCCCGACTACACCCACGTACAGACGACAGCCAGCCCCATGGCCTCCCCTAAGTAACAAGAAATCTTGTGAAATAAAATGTTGTCAAACAATCATCGAAGACGATGATACACGAAAGAAGAAGATACAGAAAGCACCGGACAGCACTGAAAGTTGTCTTGGCCATAGATGGATTCTGTGGCCTCCATATATGGGCATTCCCATATGAAGTGGATCTCCATATATGGGCATAAAAGGGATTCTGTTAGTGTGGTTCCCCTGACATCAGCGTGAAGTCAGAGCGACAAACCCATAGACCGTAAAAAAGCGTACACGGACATGGACATGATGTGCCGTTTCTCATACTAAACTGCGACCTTCGGTCCAAATGAATAAACAAGGAAAATAGCAGATGTACGAACATCACTATACCTGCTCCGTACCGGCTCTGTACTAAACATATTTTCTTCTAGCAACACTGAATTATGGGGTATAAACTAGTAAGATGCCTCAGGGCGACATGCGACCTCACCCTAAAGGGCGAGGTTGCGCCAATTCTTGGCCATCTGGCCAGTGACATATATCAGACGTGATGACATCAGCGATCTCCATGATGGAGATCGCTGATGTCATATATTATTATGTCATATATTATATGGGCACAAAAGGGACATCAAGCCGGAGCGTGACGTCAGAGCGGCCTTCGGTCCCAATTAGACTTAAAGCTGTATTCAGACTACTAGTCGCAGGCCTTAGGGTTTTTCACGCTAATCAGTCTAAAAGTGCCAAATTTTGCACAGATGTAGCCCAGGTCATGCTCTAATGATTTAGCTAGGGCGCCCGAGCTAAAAATGGCCCCAGAAAACGATGGTTTAGTGATGAAGTGATCATCACTTTTCACAGTTTTGTGGGCGTTTTCTGCCCAAGGAATGAATGTTTGTTGTGCAAAACAAACACATGCTTGCAATGGATTCAGCATCATGACAAAACCCTAGTTAGACCCCTCACATCCTACTTACTTTTTTCTGGGTATTTTCCTGCTGTATAGAAAGTCAATGGGAGCCCAACTTGATTTGGCCGCTGTGGCAACCCCAAAGGTCGCAAACTCGGGCGCCCTAGCTAAATCATTAGAGCAAGTCCTGGGCTACATCTGTGCAAAATTTGGCGCTTTTAGACTGATTAGCGCGAAATTACCATTCGATCTCCCCAAGGCCCCCGACTATACAGCTTTAAAGTTATAAAAATAAGTAAGCTAAAGGACCATGCAGCTTGGTAAAAACCATGCAGCTTTATTTTTATGCAAATGAGCATGTCCAAGGTACCTGTCACTCAACTCTATGCCAGTCAGCCTGCTTTCGACAAGAGAAAACAGGTTGTTTTAACAGGAGTGCATTCGGAAACCTATAATATAAAATAGCCCCTCTAGATGGAAAATAAGTTACTACATAAGCTTTCTCTGGTTAAGAAATAAGAATAGAACATTCAAACAAGCTGTTAAATAACTTAACGAGCCGTTTTGGTCGGTACCGCTGCCTGTACGTGGCCTGGGTATTTAAGTAGGATGTGAGGGGTCTAACTAGGGTTTTGTCATGATGCTGAATCCATTGCAAGCATTTGTTTTGCACAACAAACATTCATTCCTTGGGCAGAAAACGCCCACAAAACTGTGAGAAGTGATGATCACTTCATCACTAAACCATCGTTTTCTGGGGCCATTTTTAGCTCGTGCGCCCTAGCTAAATCATTAGAGCATGACCTGGGCTACATCTGTGCAAAATTTGGCACTTTTAGACTGATTAGCGTGAAAAAACCCTAAGGCCTCCGACTAGTGGGCAAGTTGGCACTATTTCGAGGTGCCAACTTACGCCTTCTTATTCATATCAGGTCTCACTTGTTGGTGGTGACGTCACAAGAACGATGCTCCCTCATTGGCTAAAGGCCCTGCCTTTATACTGTCGGCCGGAAACAGATGGCACCGAAAGTAGTACTTGTGCGCTCTGCTGGCGCAAGTAAAGACGTCTCTCTAATTAAGATAAAAAATACGTATAATTAAGATAACCCACTCCCCTCCTCCAACCCACGTGTAACTGTCTGTCTGTCTGTCTTTCATTATGCCCAAACATGGATAGACGGTTGATGTCATAGCACCGACGTCACAGACGGCTGATCTCACCGCCCGGCCTCTATTATAGTCCTGCGGAGGAGGACGAACCTTCGTCAATCAGAGGCTTCGAGTCAGCTATAGGAGCCGTGTGTCACAGAAGTGCAAAAAGAATGGCCGTCATGACAGCCTTGATGAGCCTGTCCGTGGGAGGCGCTCTGGGCCTCACCTTCCTCATGCTGGGGTGCGTGTACGACACCTACTGGCCCCTGCTGCTCCTCATCTTCTACGCCTTGGCCCCCCTCCCGTACTGCATCACGTTGAGGGCGGAGGCCCAGGGCACGAACGCCGCGAGCAGCGCCTGCAAAGAGCTGGCCCTGTTCTTCACCACGGGGATTGTGATCTCCGCCTTCAGCCTGCCCACGGTTTTCGCCAGGGCCGCCGTCATAACCTGGAGGTCCTTTGGGCTCCTGCTGACGGGGAACGTCGTCATCTTCCTGTCCACGCTGGGGTTCTTTTACTATTGTTAATACGGGTAGGGGTGGTCATGAAGGCTGTATCCCCTTCAGAAAACAATGTCCTGCGGATGCGTTGGCCTTATTGCCCACCACGCTGTTCACCGTTTTCTCCTCTGGCTCTGAGTGACTAAAACGTCCCCAAGCGTCTTAACGTTTACCCCCTGTGGAGCGCCAAGTCCCCGTTAAGACGCTGAGAGACGTCTTACCTGGTTACCCTGGTTACCAGGTAAACAAAACAAAAAAGCATGTAATCTCCAGAGGCTCCTATTCATTGCTGATGCAAAGAAACGGCTTACCTCAGAATCTACTTCCACAAACGCTTCAAACTCAGAGAACCGCTGTTTCTCATGGCGACACTCGGGCCGCGGTTCGAAATGTTCATTTCCGTGTGAAAATAAACACACTGACCGCCATTGCAACATCGTGAATTTCCACAACATGGACTCGATCGTGGCTTCCGGGGCACTTCAAAATAAATAAAGCGCAAGTGAATGGCGGCACACTGTAGTCAAATAATTACCAAAATAATGGCATCCTATAATAGACACAACTTATCTTTGATAGCTTGTGAGGATTCTGCATTTCAGAATCAAACTACACATCCTGGACTTTGTCTGAACTTCAAACCAACGGCGGTCGAACACCACCAAGGATCTGAGACAGCAACCACACTTGCACAGACTGTGGTCACTGTCACAGGTCTCAGGCGGAACTCAGCCCGACAAAGTCCGGGGTCAGAATAAGCACGGTCCAATCAAAATCTGTTCCGTCCATGACTTCATGTGTTAGCCAAAAAATCACACCCAGTGTGAAGTGAGCGGTGCCTTTATGTGCATACATGCCACAACGTCCCGTGAGCCTCAGACTAAGGCTACAGACACCTCAGGCTACAGACACCTAAAAAATAAATGCACGAAAAACACAGACCAAAACGTGTTTAGCCAAGAAATTAACACGGACCAATCAAAGCCGTTCTGTCCATGACATCACTGAATGGAGAATCAACGGGAACGCCATCTACCAAGTGGATCTTCATACTTGGTCAGTGTAATCCAGGTCCTCATCTTGGAAGGAAAACGTATCTGAGAATTGGGCTAGAAGCACAGCTAACTGAGCCTGCTCTCCTAAACTCCTCCCTCCTGCTTTATAACCCACAAGAGGCTCCTTTGAGGAGGCAAAGGGTGGCTCTCTCCTGAGGCCTTGAGGTGACACAGGCATTTAGAGATCTCCAATACTGTGGGGTGAATCCTGCCTGGAGCTCTCTTTCGTCTCACCAGCTGCTACAGCTGTACACTGCAGCTTCTGTGACCCCTCTTGTCCACACTTGGTCGCTTTTAATCCAAAGCGACTTACAATAAGCAGGTAATGCACATCACTATAATAAGCACAGGATAATATGTCAGTACATTAACAACAATATAACAAATGCATAGGAATATCAATCTAAAAGAACAATAACATAGGTAGACCACGCACCTAATTAGTAAAAAAAAGAAAAACGTCTAAAACCTAAAATAAAAGCTATCTAGCTTCATTGTATATGGTCATAACTAATGCCAACTTGATACACCCATGCCAGTCTATCATCATCTCGATCATCGTCAACTGTCTCACTAGAGTCACCAAACATCCTCCGTTGCCATCCAGACTTTCCTGGAAGTCACCGGTTTCCCAGAGTTCTATGATTATAATTACATCTAAAGATGCTTCTCCTTCATTCACGTTTGGGGAATGTAACCGTGGCCAGGAGGAGTTGATGTCTTGTCCTTGTCTGGGTTTTTAAATAAACATGGTTGCAGGTGAGGATTTCTTTATAAACTGAAAATATTCCTGGCTGTATTACATTCTGTTCTCACGATCTAAATACTTGCACAAGCAGAGCAACAAAAAGTACACATCCAAAGGTCTGTGACAACATGCACAGGTATAGAATATATAGCTTATACCATTATATGACTATGATATAAATGTAGGCCTACATCTTTATGGTTAGCTGAAAGAAGTGCACTGTCTGATCACTCAATCAGAGATAATATGCCTAGTCTGATATACAGTATTGACTGGTATACATCATCAATATAAAACAAATACTGGTATACGGTATTCAATCTTGGAAACATATCCAAATCCTCCTCATTCATCACATATACAAGGAGATCTATCTGTACGTGTGTCATGTTTGCACCGCTCACTTTGCATGGGTGTGATTTCTTTTATAGTATTACTTTTTTACCCATTTGAGGATCCCCAATAGGGATATTCGCTATTATTGTTTATTGTGATAAAAAACACTCACGATAATCGTATCGTGGAGATTTAATTTATCGTGAAATCGCAGAGTTGCAGAGTTGCAGAGTTGCATATGCGATGCCAAATAAACCCTCTATAATTGGTAAAACCCACCTGTAAAGAACGTACTTGAAACCCTTTTTTTCACTCAACCAAACCTCTTTGCACGAAAAAGAGCCGATCTACAAGCTCACAACATAGCTCACAACGTAAGCTCACGCCGTAGTTACCATTTTTGCATTTTCACATTCATGTCAATGGGGCTACTGCCGAAGAGGAAGCACCGTAAAGGTGACGTACAGTAGGCATACGTCACCATACGTAGCTGTTAGCCAATGAGGAAGCAGCAAAAACTGCTTTTAGCCAATGAGGAAGCTGCATAGAGGCGACATCACAAAAATGCTGGTTCCTCATTGGCTAAAAGTGTCTCCATGAACTCAGACCAATAACATCAGTGTATTATTGCTATTGCCCTATAGGCAACCACACTTAATAATGGGTACATCCCCCTATTCAGACACTATACCTAACCCTAAGGCAAACCTCTATGGAAGTGTCGCCATTCAGACAATTATAAGTCAATGTCTGAATGGCAGCATGTCTGAATGGAGAGCAGCCCCCACTAAGAATACTGGTAAGAATATAAGCAGTGCTGTGTTATACCTGCTGTGAAAAAAAGAGAGAAATAACGTTTTCCCTCGTGAACCTTTGAATGTAGCCTATCTGGTAGGCATTATGCACTGGCCACAGGAATGGCTGTGGATCGTAGATTATAGTATGCCCTCGAAACATTTCTAGAACAGACCCCTGAATATAAGGACCCCACACCCTTCCCCCAACCCATGTGTATCTGTCTGCCTGTCTCTCGTTATGCCCAAACATGGATCGACGGCTGATGTCATAGCACCGACGTCACAGACGGCTGACATCACCGCCCGGCCTCTAATTAGTGGGTATATACTGCGGACGGAGGAGTAACCTTTCGTCAGTCAGAGTCTTCCAGTCCGTTAGGGGCCGTGTGTCACAGAGGTGCAGAGCAAAATGGACGTCTTGAGAGCCCTGATCGGCCTGTCCGTGGGAGGCGCTCTGGGCCTCACCTTCCTCATGCTGGGCTGCGTGTACTACACCTACTGGCCCCTGCTGCTCCTCATCTTCTACGCCTTGGCCCCCTTCCCGTACTGCATCTCGCTGAGGGCGGCCGCTCACGGCGCCGACGCCCCGAGCAGCGCCTGCAAAGATCTGGCCCTGTTCTTCACCACGGGGATCGTCATCTCCGCCTTCGGCCTGCCCACCGTTTTCGCCAGGGCCGGCCTCATAACCTGGGGGTCCTTTGCGCTCCTGCTCACGGGGAACATTGTCATCTTCCTGACCCTGCTGGGGTTCTTTTACTATTTCGGCTCAGAGGAGGAAGACTTGAGTTAGCTAAGCGGGTGATCTCTCTCTAGGTGGTCCTCAGACGAGCCCTCCATCGTCGCTTCCAGTCATCCCGGTTCTCCATACATCTGGCCAGCTTTGTTGGTGCTTTGTGCTCCAGCGTCTTCCTTGAGTACATCCACGTTTGTTAATGTGGGGTGTAATCGTGACCGGTGCCCATGTGTTGGTTCCCACAGCACCAATCTGCTGGCTGGCAGCTCCTGATGCCTTTGGCAGTGTCCTGCGAGTCTCGTTCTCCTGGTTGCTATTGTCTCGCTCACCCTTGGTATTTATTCCCTCAAACAGGATGTTGTTGGTAACATGTGCACTCTTGCTGATGTTAAGTACTGCACGCAACCTTCTAGTGTAGCACCCGTCCAGAGACTTCTGTGGGGTTGGCTTCAGGGTCCAGCATTCACTGCCATAGAGTTTGATTTGTCGGGGGAGGTTAGAGTTCCATACACTACTCCATGCAAGTGCCTTCCTCACTTTAAGATCTTGCTCGGTTGAGTTGGGTACAGTGATGAGGTACAGATACTTAACCACTTAATGGGTTGGTGTCCAGGTAGCTCAGTAGAGCTCTCGCCTTTGGACCATAAGGTCATGGGTTAGATCCTGGGCGCTGCCAACTCAGCGTATGAGTAGCACGGCTTGGGTGTGGCAAGTACTGGGATCTGATGGTAGGTGTGGTGCTCCACCTCAGCAATCCATCTCCTGCGGCTCTAGCGCATTGTAACAGGGACAGACTCCCGCGTGTCACTGGCTGATACCGACAATATGCCACTCCCGACCTACTTGTTGTAAGGGGCCGCTTAGGGGCGGCAGTGGCTCAGGGGTAGAGTTGGCAACCAGAAGGTTTCCAGTTCGATCCCAGGCTCCTCAGAGTTCCATTCAAAGTGTCCTTGAGAAAGACACTGAACCCCTGGTTGCTCCCGATGATCAGGTTGGTGCCTCACATTGTTTCCTCCGCCATTGGTGTATGAATGGGTGAATGTAATGCTAAATCTCTGTAAAGCGTCTTGGATAAAGGCCCTTTATAAATGCACCATTTACTATTATCCTACTTCAAACCCAACCGGCATCCATACTGTGAGGAAACGTCCTCAGAAAATGACAATAGGCTATTTTCAGCAAAAGCTTACTGCACAATAACAGAAAACAGAAGAGACACTATTTCTCAAGGACCCCCAGTTTGATGTACATTCGGCCACGGACCCCCATTGGATACCATGTTTCCCCTCTACACAGTAACAAACCTCAGGGTTAGGGTTTAGCCAGGAGTCATCGCCATGCTGTCTTAAGGTGGACATTTTTGTCGGAATTCCATTTTTGCGACGGACATGAGCGGACGATGAATGACCTGAATGGCCATAACAGGTCTGTACCTCCAAACTTAAGGGAGTACTTTCAAATAAAACGTTTGAGAACCACTACTAGTACTAGTTGGACTTCTAATATGCCATAGTATAGTGGCATAGTAAGAAAGTAAGTGTCATACATATTCTGAACAAAACCTGAAGACTGACATTCATTAATTGGGTCTTGATCAAAAGAACGTAATATATAATATATAGTAAAATAAAATAAAATAACAAATAAAACAGAAAGTCTAAAATGTTCCCCGGACAAATGTGTACAGACATATTGCTGACCCCTAGTTTAGCACTGAGCCATAGAAGTCCATTTGGAGCCATATGGTGGTCCTATGATGCAACCTTGAGAACCCACCAGGCATCTGTTCACACAGAGAAGACCATGCAAAGCAGCAGCCCACCCCTGCTCAATGGGAGCAGTGTCTTGCTCAAAGACACCCTGGGGGAGCCTGGAATCGAACCAGGAACCTTCCGATTCCCCAGCGGCCTCTCCACCCCCTGAGCCATTGCCTCCTTCCTCGTGTTAAAACTATAGGGGTTTTTGAAGCGGTGAAAACCGCTTCCAATGAATGGCTTTGTGTGTATCACGCCCATATATGGTCATTTCAGTCCAGAATGAACAGGCTTTTTCAAAAACAGAATGTCCGTTTAATTACCATATATGGTGATGTCAGTCCAGAATGAACAGGGTTTTTCAAAAACACAAAGTATGTTACCTTATGTCCATATATGGTCACTCCAGGCCAGAATGAACAGGTTTTTCCTGTCCCGTACGTGTAAAATATCAGTCCAGAATGAATAGGCTTTTTCAAAAAGCAAAATGTGTGGTGTCCCTCCCGGTTAGATGAATGGATACTTTGAGGATTGGTCAAGCTTCACATGATAATTTGGCCTTCAGGGTTTATCTGTCTTGTACATGAAGTATCTATTGCAGATTATCAAAACAGATGAAAAATACATTCAGAATAGAGGTTTTATCTGTCCACCGCTTCACTTCGAACCGAGGTTTGATTTTTGTGTTACTTTGTGCCCGAATATGAGCTTGTAGATCTGTTATTTCTTTTAAATTGTGATAATTTGTGCAAATCTTTGAATGTTTTTTTTAACTTAATATGTACTGGAAAAGGAAAACTTTGTAACTTTGCTAAAGAGAAAAACACTATTAATTTGTCACTACTGTGCTCAAAATAAAAACTCTATAATGACCCAAGTAAAGGACATTAATGGTCCTATTTGCCTATGAAAGAAATATTGCTGTATAATAGGCCAGTGGTTTCTGTACAAAACCTTTCATGTGTATTAATGTTGTATATATAGGGTTCCAGCAACGGAACCCTACAGAGTTCCGTTGCTGGGCAATTCATAATATAATTGTGATTGTGTAATAATTGCTAACCAGAAGCTCTTTAGTTAAACAAAAATACATTTTCAGGTGAGTTCACTGTGTTGCAATGTTTCAAAGATTAGGAACATTTCAAAGGTGAGGAGAGTAGGCCTTGTTCCAGTACCATTTTGTCTGCTATTCATTTGGGTGAATCCCGTCGATTTATCATCCATTGTTTATCCTGTTTGAGCACATAGTTTCTTAAACACAGGTACACCTACAATAACAATATCTTTACCAGCATTATTAATATTCTGTGTGTCGTCACATGGATGAACACACAGGCTTTGTTGCAGCCCCGGCGTCAGGAAACAATCAATACAATTTAAATAGAATTTAAATCCTGACGGTCGCAATTAATCTGTAGTTACTGTACAAAGCTACCGCGGTGATGAAAAACATTAATTTCCCGAAATGCAAAAATGCACAAACGGCCATTTTTCTCCTAATCTAACTTTTAAATCACCTTCATGTTTAAAACGTGGCCTTCTCTACCGGCCGTTACAAAAGCAATGAGGCCCGCAATTGTTGGAAAACTGACTGAAAGAAAATACTATCGCGAAGAAAAAAAAAACAGGACATTTACTCCGATTACTTTTTTGCCAGGACTTCAAAAGAAGGTACAATGGCGTGTTGCCATGGGCACCTGCTGATTTAATGTTGAATATTCCTGGGCATCCTATGTGTTTAGAAACAGGTCAAAGAAGTGACACAACTTTATCTTGGAACAGTTCAGAGAACAGCTGTTGTACGCAACTGTTCTTTCTCCTCTCTCCTCCTCCTGAGACAGCACAGTGCCCAGGCCCCCATCACTGGCATCTGTTACCATGATGAACGGCTCATTTGGGTCAGGATATGCCCAGACTGAGGTTCTAATGAATACCTTCCATAGCTGATGAAAGGCACCAGTGTTGCATGCTTTGTCCCAAAACAATGCCTGTCATTATGTGTCAGGCTGTGTAAGGACCCACTGAGCAATAATCGTTTTTTACACGACTAGTTTTTTTTTAGCCTTAATTTCACCCGGCTAGATTCCGGTTATATTCACACCGAAAATATACTTTGCAATTTATTCCATAATTCGATAACTATTTATTAAAAAAACAACAGTAAGGTGCTTAACTGATCTCCTAATATTGGACTAACATAATTATAATATCCGTTGATCATTATTAAGTACTAGAAGCTGGGCCGCCCTTCGGGCGGCCCAGCGTCTAGTCGGCGACCTGGCCAACTCGGAACAATGTAAATAGGGAATGAATGCCCCGCCCTTTAATGCAAACCCCATTATACCTGTTTTCATAGGACCCGTTTTGACCATTTGTCTGCCTGTGTCCATTTTTGCCCATATATGGAGATATCTGTATCTGTCTGTCGGTGTCCATTTTATGTCCATATATGGAGATCACTGCAGTTATAGTTCTGGGTCCATTTTATGCCCATATATGCCCATATATGGAGATATCTGTCTATCTGCATCCATTTTATGCCCATATATGGAGATCTCTGTATCTGTCTGTCTGTGTCCCTTTTATGCCCGTATATGGAGATCTTTGTGATTCTGCATCCATTGTATGCCCATATATGCCATATATGGAGATATCTGTTTATCTGCGTCCATTTTATGCCCATATATGAGATTTCTGTCGCTTTTTCAAACAATCGTGGGTCGGGTCGGGTTGAGGCCGAGCACTGCACTACCTGCTGCGGTGGGGAACGCACGTGCCGAATTTGAAATAGGGAATGAATGCCCCACCCTTTAATGCAAACCCCATGAATGCCCCACCCTTTAATGCAAACCCCAATATACCTGTTGTCATAGGACCCGTTTTGACCATCTGTTTGTCTTTGTCCACTTATGCCCATATATGAAGATCTCTGCACACACAGTACCGGTTGCGGAAAACTCTGATGTCAGACTTTATGCCCATATCTGGAGAACGCGCGTGCCGGTGGGAAGAAGGGTTCTCGAGATACGCGGATTACATACATACATACACATTCACAGAGATTTTGTGTTGACTCATGTCGCGTACGTGATGTCAGAGCCTTTTATGAAGTGATGTCACAATGACTCAGCGCTTGCGCCGATTTCCTCCGGAACAGCCTGATGTCAACAATCAGCTCCGCATAAGGAGATTCCGAACGTTTCGCGCCGGTTTCGGAAAACCGCGAGTCGGGTCGGGTCGAGGCCTGGCACTGCACTCCGCGCGGCGGCGGGGAACGCGCGTGCCGAATCTGAAGCCGGTGGGACGAACGGTTCTCGAGATACGCGGATTACAAACAAACAAACAAACAAACAAACAGACAGAGATTTGTCGCATTTATAGATAGATAGTTTAGATCTAGCCGAGATTTAGCCGACTAATTATAGTCGGCGTATCTACGTTTATATCTACACAGAATTTAGACAATTGAAGTTAATCCCTGTTTTAATAAATATTTATTTAAAAAACAACTGCACGTTGCAGAACTGATAGCCAAATATTGGTGTAAAACTATTTTAATAGCCATTCATCAATATAAGGTAATACGTCGACGGTCTGGGTGTAGTCGTTTTAAATACAGCATTTCAACGACTATCTTTAGACCATGTATTAAATAAAGTTATCCTTGGTACTAAGGTGCGGTAAGCCGGTAGAGTGTTAATTAATTACCGTGATTGTGTGTAGTCACTCACTGGAAAGTGGAAACGTCCAGACAGCAGTCTACTCTGAATTACATTTCTGACAGCAACACACACAGTCAAACACAGCCGCGGCACCGCCCCCGCCACATCAATACGTATTGATTAAACAAAATAATTGTAATCGCTAGGCTAGGCACCCAATACATTTAGTTTCCTCAACAATGCGCACTACCCTAAAATGAACACAGGTAGGCAATGTCACCTTTTAATACGGCCAGAAAGTCTATACTATCATATGATCATTGATGGCCAAATGGATAGCCTTGCTGACTTGAAAGCCAGAGATCACTGGTTCGAACCTCGCCGTCGCCGTTCTTTACACTACTTTCGACGGCCGCTAACGGCTAAATGTAGCCGACTTTTAGCGGTCTAATAGTCGTCTAGTCTAAATATAGTCGTCTAATAAATTTTCATTTCTAGACAATTTTTAAACCATTTCTGTCGCGTCGTCTAGGTGACATATAGACGTGTAATAGACGTCTAATAGACCTAAAATGCTCGTGGGGAGCCGGTGTTGACTGCACATTTTCACACATAACAGGCCCAGGAAGCTGCACAGGAGGAGACTGACCAGTGACACTTGTTGTAATGTCTATGTTCCCTGGTTATCCACATTTGCAGGCCTTTTTACCTATCCAGTCTCTCTTGGATATGCTGGTGAATGCTAACCTGGTGAAATGCTAACCTGCCGATGCTGGTGAATGCTAACCTGTTGAATGTTAACCTGGACGGAACAACGGGAGGTCTAACCATTGCTCATATTCAATTTTGTCAATAACTCAATTCCTGTTTCAGATGGCTTTGGGCACCCCTTCTAGGATGTCTTAGGATGACCCAAGGGACACATGTGCCAAAGTGTATGCCTCTATGAGATATATAGGCAATAGCCAACACTGTAGGTGGCCATTTTCAATATTGTCATTAATTAATTTCCTGTTTAAGATTTCTTTGGGCACCTCTTCTAGGATGTCTTAGGATGACCCAAGGGACATGTGTGCCAAATCCTATGCTTTTTGGAGATTCTTTTGGTGTCTTTTGAGTCAACAGTCAACAATTTAGGAAGCCATTTTTAATCTTGTCTATAACTCACTTCCTGTTCAAGATTTTTTGGGGCACCCCTTTTAGGATGTTTTAGGATGACCCAAGGGACGTGTTTGCCGAATCTTATGCTTTTTTGGAGATTCTTTTGGTGTCTTATGAGTCAACGGTCAACAGTTTAGGTGGCCATTTTGAATATTGTCTACAACTCACTTCCTGTTTAAGATTTTTTTGGGCACCCCTTCTAGGATGTTTTAGGATGTGTACCAAATTTGGTGCTTTTATCCGCCGCGTAACAATTTCTCAATTTTTTTAGCTTAATCCCCCCTACTATCTCCTCTGTCTCTATCTCTCCATTGTGTGTCTGTGCTATAGGCTCGCATGGAGACTTACAAGGTTTTGTTATATGAGGTTTTCCTGTGACACACTTGGAGAAGCAGAGGGAGGAATGTGAAGGGAGGGCAGAGCAGCTCATCCCCTTCACACTGAACACCCACACATACAGTTGACATGAATTAACCATTCAGGATTTTAAAAGGGAATTAAAGGCATGTTTTCACTACAGTTCTCGAATCTTTCCTGCAAAATAATTAGCATAATAATTAGCAACTTGCCGGGAGTTTTATTTTTTGGGTGTTTTCACATGCCCTCATTGGCAGCAAGAATTCTGGTATAGCCGTAAAATACATCGTTTTCACTAAATCATTGTGGCGGCATGAAAGACCAGTGTTGCCAGACTTTGCAAGAGAAATAACCCCCCCAAAAGTGATATTATCTAGGCCACACGAGCATTTTAATACTATATGCATCGCCACATCAACTACTTAAAATTGCCAATCTACAAGCTCGCAACAAAAACGCAAGCAGCAACTCTCAATATATAAGCAACTTTACGGAAATCAAGCCCAGAGTCGCTTATAATTAGCAGACATGCCGACAGCGCCACTTTGGCCGCTTGCTCAAGTCGCTTCTGTTCGTTGTCTGTCTTAGAATAAGTTATTCTTATTCTTATTCTTCATGCAACATCACATAAGGTTCAGAAAGGATGCAATGTTGCACTTGTGGGCTTGTAGACGCTGTGTTTTTTTCATGCAGCACCGTAAACGATGGATGACCAGACTCGCTCGATGATTTGTAAAACACCTTTAATCATCACACAACGACGAGAAACTAATGACGCAGCTCGTCGAGTTGGTAAAGCTCCCAACTTTCATCACAGCATAATGAGTGCATCGCGTCCCAGTCACACTCCCGTTCTCCAGACCGGACTTATACCAAAACCACACAGCTTAATTAAAAATAGGCTATAGAATAAAATAGGTTTGAACCATGAATTAATATAGCAAGAGATTGCATTTTTCAGCACCCGTGGCTGTATAGGCGTGAGAAACAAATAGATTTCTGGTTTAATATACATTCGAATACAATAGGCTATGGATTCTAGTCTAATAATTAATCCCCGTATTTGGGATTGAAGCTTTCAATCCCAAATACAATGCTTTAACTGTTCATATTGGCACCTTGCATGCACCTGCTGCTTGTAAAAAAAAGTACTACTACTCGGTAGTTTGCCATGACATTTTGGGCGCCAAAACTTCCGGAACACAAAATAAGTGGCTGTTTTCACAAGGCGTGTATTTCAAAAGAGGGAGAGGTATTTAAAGGGACAACTTTGTGCTGGTGTCTAGCTTATGATTGGGAGTCTGTAGCGTAGTGCAGTGGTTCACAAACTGGGGGTCAAGGCCCAGATGGTTAGCTTAATTTGCAACATTGTTCTCACTCAACAACACAACACAGTTTATACAGGTTATATTCTCATTTCTAAAAAGTCATTTTAAGGACTTTTTTAAAACCATTACTACATAAAAAGCAACCAACAAACTGGTCAAAATGTGGCGGATGAGTTGTGAGCTTTTATTGGCTATATTCACACTACGGCCATCTTGGATCACATGACCACATGGGGTGGCAGCCTGCATTACAAACCATTGTAAACAATGGAGCGATGGTACCAAAATATGAGTTCAGTCCAACCAATTTCTTTTGACCAAATTGACAAATGGGCAGATGACAACTTCAACATCCCCAAAAGGATTAAATAGAACACCCGCTTCGAACGTTATCAGAACATAGAATGTCCATTATCAGCCTTTATTAACTGCATAGAATGCGCCCATTATGGCCATATTGCCCATACTGAGGAACTCATTATGTTTTTATCAGACATAGTCTCTGTTGATTATGGTACGTCCCATGGAAAATGCCCATACTCTCGTTCAGGCACTATGTTTTAATCAGACATTCTGTCTGTTGATAATGTAACGTTCTATTACATCACATCGGCCGATATGTCAGTCACGTGACTGCTGTTTTTTTTTGTTTCGTTTTTTTCAACACTGCTCCCATAACCTTTATTCTCAGTGTTATATGCAATATTTTACGAAAGTTTCTGCATTATATTGTTCACTGATACAAGACTGACAGTCTTATTATAATTATCTTCAAAATAGCGTTGGTACTTTCTCCCTTTTTAGTCCTTACGTCAACATAAACATTCAGATTTCAAAGATACGGCGTTTGCTCAATAGCCAAGGATGTTACAATTATGGACGGCCCCTCACATGTACGCATAATGTTCCGTGTTGTTTAATAATAATCATTTTTGATCCGATCGGTGGCTTTTAACAACGCGACCCCATCGGCCGTTGGGGTGTATTGCACCTTATAACTCCTATCACTGATCTGATTAAAATGCTTTTTACTAAACAATACAGAATGCACTCGTGCCGAGGTTGGGCCGTATATAATTGTAACATCTGTAGCCCCGGGGAAATAACTCTATATTTGAAATCTGAACGTCTTTGTAGATGTACGGAGGGAGAACGTGCAAAGATTATTTTTTTGAAGATATCACGTTGGGAATGCGATTGATCCCAGGCTGAGACTGACTACTGTATCCGGTTATTTCCACGCGTTACGACGCGTTGGCACAGACAGAGTATTTCCGTATCCTGTCCAGGGCGGAAGTAATGTGTAACGCGAAATTATCACACTCAGACTGAACCACCCGGGACCAACCAGGAGGCTAAAACAGAGGCTCGTGGATTGTTGTTTAACTCGTTTCACAAGAGAAAAGAAGCTCGCTTTCGTGGATATCTTCATATAGCGACTCCATTCAGGTAAGAGACAATAGGCATCATCTAGAATGACTCAATGGGGGTGTATTGTTAAAATGTTAGGCTGTTCTACAGTAGGTCTGTAATGTTTTTTCTTTACCTTGCAACACATGCTAACTCTCATGCTAACTGAAAGCTATTAAAGCTAACAACAACAACAGCTCCCTCCCTCAGCCAGGGACCCCTTCTTAGCTGAGAGAGAGATGAAGCAGGGACCCCTTAGCTGAGAGAGCAGGGACCCCTTAGTTGAGAGAGAGATGAAGCAGGGACCCCTTAGCTGAGAGAGAGATGAAGCAGGGACCCCTTAGTTGAGAGAGAGATGAAGCAGGGACCCCTTAGCTGAGAGAGAGATGAAGCAGGGACCCCTTAGTTGAGAGAGAGATGAAGCAGGGACCCCTTAGTTGAGAGAGAGATGAAGCAGGGACCCCTTAGCTGAGAGAGAGATGAAGCAGGGACCCCTTAGCTGAGAGAGATGAAGCAGGGACCCCTTAGCTGAGAGAGAGATGAAGCAGGGACCCCTTAGCTGAGAGAGAGATGAAGCAGGGACCCCTTAGCTGAGAGAGATGAAGCAGGGACCCCTTAGCTGAGAGAGAGATGAAGCAGGGACCCCTTAGCTGAGAGAGATGAAGCAGGGACCCCTTAGCTGAGAGAGATGAAGCAGGGACCCCTTAGCTGAGAGAGAGATGAAGCAGGGACCCCTTAGCTGAGAGAGATGAAGCAGGGACCCCTTAGCCGGGAGAGATGAAGCAGGGACCCCTTAGCTGAGAGAGAGATGAAGCAGGGACCCCTTAGCTGAGAGAGAGATGAAGCAGGGGACCCCTTAGCTGAGAGAGAGATGAAGCAGGGACCCCTTAGCTGAGAGAGAGATGAAGCAGGGACCCCTTAGCTGAGAGAGAGATGAAGCAGGGACCCCTTAGCTGAGAGAGATGAAGCAGGGACCCCTTAGCTGAGAGAGAGATGAAGCAGGGACCCCTTAGCTGAGAGAGAGATGAAGCAGGGACCCCTTAGCTGAGAGAGATGAAGCAGGGACCCCTTAGCTGAGAGAGAGATGAAGCAGGGACCCCTTAGCTGAGAGAGATGAAGCAGGGACCCCTTAGCTGAGAGAGATGAAGCAGGGACCCCTTAGCTGAGAGAGAGATGAAGCAGGGACCCCTTAGCTGAGAGAGATGAAGCAGGGACCCCTTAGCCGGGAGAGATGAAGCAGGGACCCCTTCGCTGAGAGAGATGAAGCAGGGACCCCCTTAGCTGAGAGAGAGATGAAGCAGGGACCCCTTAGCTGAGAGAGAGATGAAGCAGGGACCCCTTAGCTGAGAGAGATGAAGCAGGGACCCCTTAGCTGAGAGAGATGAAGCAGGGACCCCTTAGCTGAGAGAGAGATGAAGCAGGGGACCCCTTAGCTGAGAGAGAGATGAAGCAGGGACCCCTTAGCTGAGAGAGAGATGAAGCAGGGACCCCTTAGCTGAGAGAGAGATGAAGCAGGGACCCCTTAGCTGAGAGAGAGATGAAGCAGGGACCCCTTAGCTGAGAGAGATGAAGCAGGGACCCCTTAGCTGAGAGAGAGATGAAGCAGGGACCCCTTAGCTGAGAGAGAGATGAAGCAGGGACCCCTTAGCTGAGAGAGATGAAGCAGGGACCCCTTAGCTGAGAGAGAGATGAAGCAGGGACCCCTTAGCTGAGAGAGATGAAGCAGGGACCCCTTAGCTGAGAGAGATGAAGCAGGGACCCCTTAGCTGAGAGAGAGATGAAGCAGGGACCCCTTAGCTGAGAGAGATGAAGCAGGGACCCCTTAGCCGGGAGAGATGAAGCAGGGACCCCTTCGCTGAGAGAGATGAAGCAGGGACCCCCTTAGCTGAGAGAGAGATGAAGCAGGGACCCCTTAGCTGAGAGAGAGATGAAGCAGGGACCCCTTAGCTGAGAGAGATGAAGCAGGGACCCCTTAGCTGAGAGAGATGAAGCAGGGACCCCTTAGCTGAGAGAGAGATGAAGCAGGGGACCCCTTAGCTGAGAGAGAGATGAAGCAGGGACCCCTTAGCTGAGAGAGAGATGAAGCAGGGACCCCTTAGCTGAGAGAGAGATGAAGCAGGGGACCCCTTAGCTGAGAGAGAGATGAAGCAGGGACCCCTTAGCTGAGAGAGAGATGAAGATGAAGCAGGGACCCCTTAGCTGAGAGAGAGATGAAGCAGGGACCCCTTAGCTGAGACCCCCCCCCTAGGGGGTCCCCGGAGTTACTACTGGGGGTCCTCCAAATCTTTGAGTGATATAAACCTTTTTTCTACTCCTTTTTTATATTAACTACTTGAACCCTAGTGTCCATATTCTGAGAACTGTAGCCCAAAATAGCAGATCTACAAGCTCACAACGCCTCAATCAGCTGTTTTTGGCAAAGACCTTTGGTGTAGAGGGGAAAAAGAGCAGACCAAGTACAGAGTGAGAGGTCAAGTTTATTAAGTATTGACAGTTCAAGTGGTTAAATATCTGAAAACACAAATTGACATGAAAATACACTGATGATTGTGCTGTCAAACAATGAAACTATATGGAATCTAATCAATCTATGAACAGGTTGTGGGGGTCCCTGCTTCAATCTCTCTCAACTAATGGGTCCTTGGCCTGAAAACGTTGTTTAATCTGTCAATTATTTAAGCAATTAATCAGATTGTGGCATTTGTTTAGCTATTACCTTATACATTCTGATTAAAGAATAGCTACACATTTGTCAGGCTAAATTGTAACCGTGTTCTTTTCAAATAGGTAATTTAAAAATAAATATTCAAGGCATATTTTTAGCAGGGTTCCCACGGTCATGAAATTACTGGAAATATTTTGAAACAGTCCTGGAAGGTCCAGGAGAAATAGCTATGCATTCTTTGAATATTAGAGGCAGAAATTGTGAAAATAGCCGATCTTCCACTGCGCAAAAAGACCAAGAATCCCTAGATATCGTTGCCCGAATATTACCAGATACAAGTCATGTATGATGATATCCGGATTGGATACTCTCCGAACAGCAAGTGAAATACATTTCATGTTCGGAGCATATCGAACTCCCAATATGGGACCACTTTATTCTTGCTAGAATATGGAGTTAATCTTTATCCCGGATACTGTATACGACCACATGCCATATTCGGAAAATAACTCTAATCCCTGTCTAAAATATCTCATCAGAAATGGACAGCTGTCATTTCTGGAAATGATTCTTAACTCATATCCAATGTCAAGATATTATACATATATGACCACTATCCATATTTCAAGTCCAAACACCAGAAGTATCTTAAATCCATATATTGTATTGATATGACCTGTAACTATATACGTGCTGATATCCAGATTGGATACTCTCCGAACAGCAAGTGAAATACATTTCATGTTCGGAGCATATCGAACTCCCAATATGGGACCACTTTATTCTTGCTAGAATATGGAGTTAATCTTTTCCCAGATACTGTATACGACCACATGCCATATTCGGAAAATAACTCCAGGCAGTGTCTAAAATATCTCATCAGAAATGGACAGTTGTCATTTCTGGAGATGAGTCATAACTCATATCCAATGTATTGATACAACCTCTAACCATATTTCAAGTCCAAACGCCAGGTGTATTTTAGCTCAGGATACTGTATTGATACGACCTGTGACCTTGTTTCAAGTCCAAACACTGGGTGTATTTTAGCTCAGGATACTGTATTGATATGACCTGTGACCATATTTCAAGTGCCAATACCGGGTGTACATTGGCTCAGGATACTGTATTGATATGACCTGTGACCATATTTCAAATCCAAACACTTGGTGTATTTTAGCTCAGGATTCTGTATTGATACAACCTGTAACCATATATGAAGTCCAAACACAGGGTGTATTTTAGCTCAGGATACTTTATTGATACGGCCTGTAACCATATATGAAGTCCAAACACGGGGTGTATTTTAGCTCAGGATTCTGTACTGATACGACCTATAACCATATATTAAGTCCAAACACAGGGTGTATTTTAGCTCAGGATTCTGTACTGATACGACCTGTGACCATATATGAAGTCCAAACACGGGGTGTATTTTAGCTCAGGATTCTGTATTGATACGACCTATAGCCATATATTAAGTCCAAACACTGGGTGTATTTTAGCTCAGGATTCTGTATTGATACGACCTGTAACCATATAGGAAGTCCAAACACCGGGTATATTTTACCTCAGGATACCGTATTGATACAACCTGTAACCATATATTAGGTCCAAACAACAGGTCTATTTTAGCTCAGGATACTGTATTGATACGGCCTGTAACCATATTTCAGGCCCAAACACCAGGTGTATTTTAGCTCAGGATACTGTATTGATATGACCTGTAACCATATGTCAAGTCCAAACACCAGGTGTATTTTTATGTCAGGATACATTCATGATTGATATGACCTATAACCTGTATACCATCCATGGACCATATCAGGATGATTCACCATACCAGGACACAGTTCATTGTCCCCATGAGCCTATACTAGGTCCGCTCCTTTCTCTCTACACCAAATGATAGTCAAAAAATTAAATATGAAGGTACACATTTCAACACATGAAAATCACTTAAAGCAAATATTTATTTTTTAGAGCAAATGTTATTTTAAATGTTCTTTTAAAACGGGGGCTAAAACCTAAGAACAGTATTTTGAGAACAATATTTACACACACACACACACACACACACACACACACACACACACACACACACACACACACACACACACACACAGGGATTGTTGAATATAAAATTAATAGAACACATCCAATTATTACTTAACACACTCCAGGTAGGTAAGAACCATATTTGAAACAGGTCACTGTTGGACAGAATAAACAAATCAGAACCAAAAGCATGAACAGAACACCACCGTTAATTGGCGTTGTGCAAACTATAATCCCAGGTTTCTAGAAGATGGCATAAATGTTTCCCGTTCTTCCATAGCTTGTTCTGGTTATTCTGGTTCAAATCTGCTGCTGAGCCAATGAAACAAAGCTATGGGAATCTGAACAGGAAAAATTGATGCCCCTTCTAAAAACCCAGGAGTACAGTTGTACTCAGAGCCTATAACAAGCCTTACTAAGTCCCAGTGGTGTCCTCCTCACTCTGCTGCAGGTAGATCTGCTTGCCCTCTGCAGGAGGGCATAAATTGTCCACAATAGGTGCGAACATGGGTGGACCTGGGCTGCACACCCTTCTTCCTATTGTCATCCAGGACCTTCCGACAGTCCGCCATTATTTTGGACAGCCGTGATGAGCGCCACTTTGGTGATTTGATTTTGAAAACAGTTTTGTCCTTGTCACTGACGAAATTGGCGTCTGCAGCTGCACCGCTGAGGTATAGCTGGTCCTCTTTGGACAGTATCTTCTGTCCAACACCGACCTGTTTCTTGAAGAGCTGTGTAACAGATGGGAAGAGGAGGTTAGACTCAACATGTTCTATTCACCCATTCTGGTCAAAAGGAAAACCTTTGATATGGGGCCCCCAGTTTTGCCTTGTCTGCTTATAATAAGCAATTTTAGGCTTGTTGTCTCCACCAGGCCGAAGGCATTGGGAGACAATGTTTTCACTACTGGCTGTCCGTCTTCACTATAACAGGCTGATTTGGGGTTTTGCTTATAACTCCACTGAATAAAATAAATAAATATTGTACAAACATACTCCCTAAACCGTTGCCCTGCATTGTAAAAAGTAAAAATAAATAAAAATAAAATGTGCTTATTTGCCTCATTTGTTATAATCAAGTTAATATCAAACAGCTAACCATATTTTGAGACCACTCTGAGCTCTGCTGTAGGCCAGCATAGATAGGAGGAGACATGACCAGGTTAACTGCACACATAGATGGTTAACAAACCTTATAGATCTGCCATTTTCAAATAGCCGGTGTACTGTAGAGTGGTCAAACTTAGCCTAGTTATTTTGTGCTTGTTTGACTTATACCCAGTCCCTTGTTTCTCTTGTCAAACCTGGCAATAAAAAAGCGATTACCTGCATTACACTTGCTGCCCACTAAGGAGGAAGTTGAATGAAACAGATAAGGGCAATAATCAATGCTGGCGACTAGAGAAGGGCCAGGAACACGTTAATGTCTACCCTTTTCAAACTCCAACCCAACTAGGATCTTAAAGAATAGGGATTATTCTGGTCCAGCTGAAACACTTATTCAAGGTCACAAAATGAATCTGACCCTGTTCTTGGCAACACAATGTAACAATGCAATAGGCCTTAAAGCTCTGGAAAACTAGAGATCACTTTCATCCAATATGAACTGTATGACAATACTCTACATGTTACAGATGGGAAGAAAAACTAATGTTATTAGTACTTCTTCAATTGGTTTACAGATGCATCCACTTCAGCTCAACAGCTTGTCGCAGGCATCATCCAACTCACTGCTACCAGCAGCCCTTGCTGCCAGCTTCCATCCAAAATGACTTTATGGGGGCTATATTATGTCTAGAAAAAATTATAATAATCATACTTGAACTGGGGATGCCCACCCTGACAAGCACTTGGACTTGCAGGAGTTGATTCATTACATTTAGTTGACTGTTCCACTGATAAATATTGTTAAAATCTACAAGCTTACAATGAAAGCCGTAAAAAAAAAGTCTGTATACACTTATGCTGTATATTGGTATGTTTACTGTTGGGTGAGAAAACAATGTTGCATTAGTTACTCATCAGTGGACCCCCACTTGGGAATCATCACAACACTTGAGTAAACAGTTTGATATTTACTGACTCGAAGGCAATTTCATGATACCATCATGATAATAATGAATACCTACTCATCCCGCGAGGGAAATTCAGATATCGCAGCCCAACCCAGCTGCTTTTTTTCTCCAGCTTAACCCAGCCGAACCCGGTGCTGCCCACAAGGAGCGCGGGGGAGAGGGGAGCAGTGATAGCTGGAGCGGGGGATCGTACCTGCGACCTCTGGGGCCTCCGGAGTCCTAGGTGTGGATACTAACCACTCAGCTATCACTGCTCTCATGAAAGCCTATGGTAGGAAGCCTCTCAGAACCCCACCTTTTGGGTAAAATCCACCTTTGGCCAGGAAATAGAATATACCCACCAGACAGAATCTTTGATTCGCTCAAGTGTGCCACCTATCTGGACTGGACAACAATGCTATTGCCCAGACCTGTAGAATAAGCTTAAGATCATAAACCTGCCTTTGTGTTTTTGTGAGTAGTGAAACCATTTCTCAGCAATGACCACCTCACTGTTATATCCCTTACATAAGGTAATTGATAATTCACATGATCAAACAAATGCAACCGTAATACAACAGGGCAATAACTCACCCGATCTCTCCTGCTGGTAATCGTCTTTCTCCTCTTCACGTCCTCTATGGGCCCATCCAGCTCCATCTTCTTGCTGGCCTTTAGGTTTTCATAAGCTCTATTGCAAGCCTCTAGTGAATTAAACAACAAATACAACTAAATGAACTCTAAATATATAATAAAGGCATCTCAAAAGGATAGTGATGACTCGAAGAAATTAGCAGACCAAATGTACAAATCTGCAATCCAGAGTTGCACCACTAACTATTGACTGCCCGTACATCCAAACAAACAGTCCCATCTGACAGTACCAAATTATTTTAAACTCACCTTTTGTTTTCTGTTTTCTGTTTAGATGTATGGGCTGCCAAAGGTTGTTGCAGCTCTAGATTCAACATGTTTAAAAATAATCTAGAGTTGCAAGTTGCAGTGAAGGGAGACCCCTGTTATTTAATTTAGAAAACATTATAGAAATCACTAATGTTTGAATAGAAAACTAACCTTTTCAAACAAATCACTTGCACCAATATTACATTTTTCAATATTAGTCAGTGCGCAATCTGTTAACTTCAACTGTGTAAAATCAAATTTACAATTTAGGCATTTAGCAGAAGCTTTTAATTCAGAGCGACTTACAGTGAGCAAGGTTAACACATACATAGAATGCAGAGAGACAGTGTAGTACCTCAGTAATCTAGGATCACAGGTATGCCAGGAAATCCTATTGTTATTGTTAAAATTACAACCAATGTAAGGGCATATGTCCCCAAATTAATGCAATACCACACTTACTTCTGATAAGGCAGGTGGGATTTTGGATGAGGAAGTTCTTGTGTCCACTCCATCAATATTCTCCATGATGGCATCCCATTTTGAATGTAGGTTTTCTGCCAGGTCACCAACCCTGTGTGGGAGAAAATAATATATAGTTATGAATTTAGCATTACTGTCTTACTTGTTGGTGAACTCACTCAAGTAGCCTAATACTAAAGTACATTTTCTGTTGAAATGATTTTGACTGGGCAGAAGCATAGCCTAATTGCCTTGATGCAGATTCAAACTAGTGTCAGCTGGTGGCTGGACAAACACACCTGCCCTCTGCAGTGGTCTAATTTGAATGTATCTTTCTCAACAACCCTTGAATATGATGGAATATTATTAAGGATTACTGGGATTATGGTAAGATCACATTTCATGACACACACACACACACACACACACACACACACACACACACACACACACACACACACACACACACAATGCAGTGTGAACTCCTGTAACTCACTAGCTCCCACTCCCACTTTGAGAACTATGCTATGGCACTAAATCAGTGTTTTTCAAACCTTTTTGATATCAATTATTTATGTATTTGAGCCATATGGTTCACCATTTAGTGAGATTTAGCCTCTCAGTCTCATACCCAATACTTTAGTGCAGATCATGTGTAACAATAATTTAGCTTGTCCATTTGGTTTGATTTTACAATAATTAAAATATCTATAGGGGTCCATTTGGTTATCAACATTATTTAGCTGGGGACCACCTGGAACCACCTCATAGACCACTAGTGCAGTGGTTCTCAACCTAACATGTTACTAAACAAACACTCTATAGCAATGATTACTGTCACAATAAAGCAATTTAACTGCTGAATATATAATGGACCTTGTATAATGGAAACATTTTAACAGGAATGAGGGTTCCTGTCACATATTAAAAGGGGTCTGCAGCCAAATAGTCTACATTTTGGATTTTGGGGTCCTTGACATGAAAAGGGCTGAAAACACTGGAGTATGAATTGTAAATAGTGAAGTTGTAAAAAATACTGGAAGCAAAAGCAATCACTTGAAATAGCTTTACATACCTGTGTCATCTCCCTGCTCCAAAACTCCTTCTCTGTGTGCCAAAAGTCTCCATAATGTAGATTTAATCCCACAAATAGATTGGCAGCAACCTATCTTCCTGTTCAACAATCAACAGTGATTTTATTTTATTTAGTTTAGCTTTATCCTAAATCACTTTTAGACAAGCAGCTCTCAATGCTTGCTGTTGGTGACAAATGTACAGTAACTGCTGTGCTGCTGTGTGCTGCTGGCTGTTTGGATTCAAAGTGGGGGTGTGCTCTCAGCAGAGCCAATGGTAGCTGGCCACGTCACAGTCACATGACACACAGCCAATCAGGCATTTGCAATTGCATTGTGGGAAGTGTAGTTGATTTTCAAACTGCTTTCCATAAAAACACATATATTGTGTTCCTCTCTGTAACTACAAAGATGGCTCCCTTCATCTTTCATATGTTTCCTCCAAACTATAATATATATCAGATTTAATTACAGATGATAATTTGCTTATATAACCGTGTATGTCGTGTCTGTTGTATGATGATGTTTTTATTGTATTATAGGCCTACTCATTTCAAGCAGGATAGTTTTATATTAAGCTTCTGAAGCATTGAGGAATACAGTATGGTAGTGGATCTCAAACATTTCAAAGAAGAAACATTTCCATTAGAGAAGATTTTGATGAGTCTAGCAGTGATTCTCAACTATTTTAATTGCAAGAACCCCAGTTTGACATGCATTAGTCTAAGTACGGACCCCATTCTATGGCATTTCTATCTGAGACCCCAATTTATTGTAAAATCAATGTTAATGGGTCCATTTTGGTTCCATTTGTACACTCTATGAGTTACCCATAAGGGTCCATTTCATTCCTAACTATCATTTAGCGGGGGACCCCCTGGAACTCCCTCAAGGACCCCACTTCGAGAACTAATGCAGTTAATATCAGGTTGCCATTCCATATATCTTTACTGTTTTTTTTTTTACCCATTAAGACCTAAGGTCGATACCTTCTAAAGCCTGACCTAAGTTTTCAGAAAAACAACACAAAAATGTGTTCCCCCGCCTGAGGGATAAAACAGGGGTTCCCGTCCATACTGGGTTGTGTATGTTGGGCTGATTTGTACACTTTGTAACAAGTTCTATGTCACATCTATAATGTTTCACATTGATAAACCTCATAGTTAATAGTATGTAGTATTAAACTGTGGATACCCCAGGCAGGGTTCATCGCCATGCTGGCTTGCGGTGGACATTTTTGTCTGAATGATATTTTTGCCATCTACCATGGACAAAGACAAGTCTCACCACATGTGTCAATGTACAGACATTGATGATCCCTGTGCCAGGAGATATTATGGGATATGTTGTTATTGTGTGAGTTTTTTTTATCTTTAAATGGGTATACCCCATTTGATGGTGTCCCATAGATGTTCAACAATGACCTATGACAGCTGAGGTCAAGACCTTTCCATTAACAGTTGTATGTAAGCCCTTCTGTGGCTGAATGATATGCCTTTAATCATGGACTCTAGGGTTCAAGATTCAGAGGTCATTATCAAAGCAGTGCTGCTGTGTACTGTTAGATAAGCATCATGTGCCTATATGTCTGTCTGTCTGTCTGTCTGTCTGTCTGTCTTTCTCTCTTTATCGCCCGAGTTTAGGCCACAATGCATTTTGTTATACCCCCACTGAAGAAATATAGGCCTACTTGTCCTCTAAGTTCCTGTCATTTCAGATTAGATACACTAGCTCTTATTTAGGATTCAAAACATTGAAATTGAAATGGTCTTGGACTTTAAGGACAACCCACATTTGTTTATAATCGGCACTGTTGCGGTCTATCTTTAGTTTTTTGTTGAGCCAATGTAATGGTACGAAGGACCAATGAAGTGGCTAGTGTCCTCAGGGGTTGCTTATCAAGGAACTTTGACATTCTTGCTAGATACCTTGTTCACTATGTCCATGCCTATAAACTCCCCAGTTATACTGGTCTTGTTCACATCCAAGATTAACTGAATGCTCATGCTTACCTGTAACTACCATTACATTCAAGAGAGACGCTGATAGTCCAATGAATGCTATGATCCTAATTAATTTAATTTCATAAACATTCAGATGTCCCTAACTGTAATGACACCTTACTGTCCCTTCAACTGCATACTTTATGTGGTCTTTAACCAGAGAGGTTCTGTTTTTATCCCCAGCAAAGCATAATCCTTTGCAATGCATACAGAAATAAGGACATTTACAAGCTGACTCCATTTGTTTATTAAAGGTATAAAAACAGACTCATTATGCTTAGCTTCCCTGGTAAGGTCTTTGGAATCTATAGGCCCAATCCCATTTTGACCTGTGAGACAGTCTGTATCCACTTAAAGCTCTTGAGCTCGACCCATTTCTTTTGTAACTTGCATCAGTTAGATATTTTACATAATATGAACCCAAGATAGACTGTATGTAATTGTGACACACAAAGATATGCCATAGATGTAATCTGTATTATATAATACTGGTACATATGAGCACTCAAAGGATTTGCAGACTTTGGGTTATGCACTCACTGTGTGCACATAGCCTATATGCTTAGTTAAACTTCAGGAGTGGAGTGGAGGTGTGTAATTCAGTCATTTACCTGATGTTGAGTAAGTCAGTCGTTACCACAACCATGAATAGTGCATGATTTTGTGGCCAGGGCAACCAGTTTCACCTGGGTTTCACCCCAATAAATATCACATAAATTCACAGTTCAGAATGAAAGAGAGGAGCAGAGATGAAGTCAGGTTGGGAAATATATAATAGTTTATCAATTGCTTGTACTAGACAAAGTTTAAAATCTATTTAGCATGAAAACCTGCAGATCATGTCTGTCTGTCCGTCTGTGCGTGTGCCATTCATGCCTAATATCAATCTCCATATATTGCCAAGATCCCTGTTGTCATAAATATTGTGTCAGTCTCACGATAACCAGTGTGGTCGATCCCTGAGTCATCAATATTAATTTAAACCCATATCTGGGAATGCCAATATGGACATGCACTTGTGACCGGGTAAATCACGCTCTTTAGAACGACCATCATTTCGACTGGAAGGTTAACGACTCACTCCACGGAGGTTAGGGTTAGGGTGAGGGTTTGAGTCGGGTGTCGAAAAGATGACATGTAGTAAAAGCGATACGCTCCCCCTGTGACCTAACATACCACCAGATAAACCCAAGCCAGCCATCTACTATGATGGCCTGGTGTGTTTCATTTTTATTAAACTAGCAGTCATCTGTGTCTCACCTGTCTTGATTAGGGTTGATTAGGGAGCATCACATAATTAAGGATTGCCTACAGGAAAGGTCAACCCACTACACTTACATTGTTTCGGGCTGCTAGGTTCTATGTGCAAACAACAATGTGCAAATAACAAGGTTTAACATTGCGCCTGTGAATAAACATTGTGCTATGGACATGATATCCAAAGCTATGCTCATAAATGCAGTCTTGTGTGGACACAGCTCCACAAGCCCTTTACAAGACCTTTAGTAGCTGTCGCTACTGCTTTCTTGTCTGTTTCTTGTCTGTGTGACAGGGTGCGAGTGTGTGTACTGCATCCTGTAGCTATAATTCCATCCACTGCCTGGGACTGTATCTGTGACAACAGAGCTGATCCCATAACCTGGGGGACATAACCTTGATAACAGAACCTGTGGCCGCGTTTGCTAATAACTTCCAAACTTCACAAGAACGCTAATGAACACTTTCAATTTGGATAAAGTGAAAAATGACATTTGTCACTGTCTTCCAAGGTTCCAAGGTAATAGAAAACTAAGAATAAGAAATGGTTCGTATTCCATAGAAAAGTTGGGGATTTCACGGTCACCCAGTAAAAATGACCAGTTTCTGTCACTTTTCATGAAATATCAGTTTAGACAGTTCACCCTCAACAGGCCCAATATATGGCAAAAGGTGATCATATATTACATACAGTATAGGCCCTATTGTCATCTTCTCAAAATAGGTTATCAACATTCCAGACAGTACACTGCATTAAGCCATGTTCATACTTCATCCATATTTGATTAGATATGGGTTATGCCAAGAAAATCGAACCATCGAAAATGGGACACATTCAGATATGCCATAGATTTGATCTGTATTCTAGAAAAGGATAGTGCTCATCAGAATGTCCAGATAGGACATACAGTCATATTTTGAAACACACATGACAAAAATAAGATATAAAGTGATATTTAGAACACAAATGACAAAGATAAGATGTAACTGGTTTCCTTATATAATGTCCTCATGATATCGGGTTCATATTTGACCAAATATGACATATCAATGACACTGGTCTGGTCTGTTTTGCCCAGTATAACTCACCCAATTCTGTCAATTTCCATGACCTATTAATATCATTATATGCCACAGATATAGCCATTATTCTTATCAAAATAGGCTGCCAAAATATTTACATATACTGCATTATGACAAGGAGATGTATACTGCATCCATATTTGATAAGATATGGTTGATGTCAACAAAACCTTAAATATGCCTAAGAAATGGTCAGTATTCTCTTGCAGATCCACTGTAAAGATATGACTTGAGGTCATATATGAACTCAATATCTGACACATAAAGTATTCTAGAAAGAATATTGTGATCAGATATTTACAGATATGACCTAAGGTCATTTACAGAACATATACATGACAAAAATTAAATGTTGCTTGTATCCTAGTACAACATATTGTCTTCATGATGTATATTGGGTACATATTTGACCAGATCTAGCATTTCCATGGAACTCAGGATATGCATAAAATGTACTGTTTCATGACCTATCAATATCAGTTAAATATCTCGTCCAAAACAGGCAGAATGGTAAAATCTGTAGTATGTATATTTGATGTGAAAATCGTTGATGATATATGCTACAGATATTCCCATTATTTAGTATATTAGTATACTTCATCCATATTTGATAAGATATGGTTGATGTCAACAAAACCTTAAATATGCCTCAGAAATGATCAGTATTCTCTAGCAGATCCACTGTAAAGATATGACTTGAGGTCATATATGAACTCACTAGTTGACACATCAAGTATTCTAGAAAGAATATTATGATCAGATTTTTCCAGATGTGACCTGAGGTAATTTATGGAACATGTACTTGACAAAATTAAAATTACGCCTGTATCCTAGTACAACATTTGTCTCCAAGCTATATATTTGGTTCACATTTGAACAGATCTAGCATTTCCATGAAAGTCAGGATATGCATCAGAAATGTTCTGTTTCATGACCTATCTATACCAGTTAAATATCTCACCCAAAACATGCCAAATGGCAAAATCTGTAGTGCGTATATTTGATATGAAAATCGTTTGATGACATGTGCTACAGATATTGCCATCATTCTAATCAAAATAGGGTGTCAGTATATTCATATATACTTCATTACGTATATACATACTTTGTATATGGCAAGAAGATGTATACTTTGTCCATATTTGATAAGATATGGTTGATGTCAACAAAACCATAAACATGCCTCAGAAAAGGCCAGTATTCTCTAGCAGATCCACTGTAAAGATATGACTTGAGGTCATATATGAACTCACTATTTGACACATCAAGTATTCTAGAAAAAATATTATGATCAGATATTTCCAGATATGACCCGAGGTAATTTATGGAACATATACTTCACAAAATTAAAATTACGCCTGTATCCTAGTACAACATTTGTCTTTATCTAGCATTTCCATGAAACTCAGGATATTCATCAGAAATGCTCTGTTTCATGACCTATCAATATCATATCTCACCCAAAACAGGGCGAATAGCTAAATCGGTAAAAGTTATATTTCATATTAAAATCATTGATAATATATGCTCAAGATACTGCCATTCAACTCAAAATAGGGTGTCATTATATTCTTATATACTGCATTAGGTAATAGTCATAAATTGTATATGACAAGGAGATGTATACTTCATCCATATTTGATAAGATATGAGTGATGTCAACAAATCCCTAAAATATGCCTCAGAAATGGTCAGTATTCTCTAGCAGATCTAATGTTAAGATATGACTTGAGGTCATATATGAACTCACTATTTGACACATCAAGTATTCTATAAAGAATATTATGATCAGATATTTCCAGATATGACCTGAGGTTATTTACAGAACATATACATGTCAAAAATAAAATGTTGTTTGTATCCTAGTACAACATATTGTCTTCATGATGTATATTGGGTTCATATTTGACCAGATCTAGCATTTCCATGGAACCTAGGATATGCATCAGAAATGTTCTGTTTCATGACCCATCAATATCAGTTAAATATCTCACCCAAAACATGCCAAATGGCAAAATCTGTAGTGAGTATATTTGATATGAAAATCGTTGATTATATATGCTACAGATATTGCCATCATTCTAATCTAAATAGGGTGTCAGTATATTCATATATACTGCATTACATATATTCATACTTTGTATATGGCAAGGAGATGTATACTTCATCCATATTTGATAAGATATGGTTGATGTCAACAAAACCTTAAACATGCATCAGAAATGGTCAGTATTCTCTAGCAGATCCTCTGTAAAGATATGACTTTAGGTCATATATGAACTCACTATTTGACACATCAAGTATTCTAGAAAAAATATTATGATCAGATATTTCCAGATATGACCTGAGGTAATTTATGGAACATATACTTGACAAAATTAAAATTACGCCTGTATCCTAGTACAACATTTGTCTCCATGATATATATTGGGTTCATATTTGACCAGATCTAGCATTTCCATGAAAGTCAGGATATGCATCAGAAATGTTCTGTTTCATGACCTATCAATATCAGTTAAATATCTCACCCAAAACATGCCAAATGGCAAAATCTGTAGTAAGTATATTTGATATGAAAATCGTTGATGATATATGCTACAGATATTGCCATTATTCTTATCAAAATATGCTGTCAGTATATTCATATATACTGCATTGCGTATATTCATACTTTGTATATGGCAAGGAGATGTATACTTCATCCATATTTGATAAGATATGGTTGATGTCAACAAATACTTAAATATGCCTCAGAAATGGTCAGTATTCTCTAGCAGATCCACTGTAAAGATATGACTTTAGGTCATATATGAACTCACTATTTGACACATCAAGTATTCTAGAAAAAATATTATGATCAGATATTTCTAGATATGACCTGAGCTCATTTACGGGACATATACTTGACAAAATTAAAATTACGCCTGTATCTTAGTACAAGATTTGTCTCCATGATATATATTTGGTTCATATTTGACCAGATATGGCATTTTTATGGAACTCATATATGCATCAGAAATGCTCTGTTTCATGACCTATCAATATCAGTTTAATATCTCACACAAAACATGCCAAATGGCAAAATCTGTAGTAAGTATATTTGATATGAAAATCGTTGATGATATATGCTACAGATGTTGCCATTATTCTTGTCAAAATATGCTGTCAGTATATTCATATTTTACTTCATTACGTATATGCATACTTTGTATATGACAAGGAGATGTATACTTTGTCCATATTTGATAAGATATGGTTGATGTCAACAAAACCTTAAATATGCCTCAGAAATGGTCAGTATTCTCTAGCAGATCCACTGTAAAGATATGACTTTAGGTCATATATGAACTCAATATTTGACACATCAAGTATTCTAGAAAGAATATTGTGATCAGATATTTACAGATATGACCTAAGGTCATTTACAGAACATATATATGACAAAAATAAAATATTTGCTTGTATCCTAGTACACCATATTGTCTTCATGATGTATATTTGGTTCATATTTGACCAGATATAGTGCATATCAAAAAAAGTCAGGATATGTGACGGAAATGGCCGTATTCCAGAAAGAATAAAAATTCGATATTTTGGGATTCTTGCTCTTTTCGCCCAGTGTTCATGCTCACAACGTTGCGAGGCGTTGTGAGCATGTAGATCTGCTATTTTCACAATAGAACAGTGTTATACAACATTTCTCAACTCTTTAGTGCTCGTCAGGGTGCCGGGTCCCCAGTAAAAACATGATTATTTCGGGGTCACGGCCTGAAAAGGTTGAGAACCACTGGCATACACTACCTGTCTTTGGGCATTGTGCATAGGAGTAAGCAACATGTTATTGAGCTGAATTATTGTTATATAGTCCTGTATATTGGGTTAAATATTCTGGAAAAGTTTTGGAAATTAATTGGAAAACATTTGTGGGAACCCTGAGTAATGTGTGTGTGTGTGTGTGTGTGTGTGTGTGTGTGTGTGTGTGTGTGTGTGTGTGTGTGTGTGTGTGTGTGTGTGTGTGTGTGTGTGTGTGTGTGTATTACTACCAGCGGGGCATCCTGGCCTACCAGTTCAAAGAAAGGCCCAAGAACATTCGCTTCATCGACGAGGAAGATGCAGGCTGCCACGGTGCCCCAGCCCCACAGACCAGCTACGTCACCATCATCCCAGCCAACCCCATAAGCACCAGGTAGGCCTGTCACAATTATTACCAGGGTTCCCACGGTCATGAAATTCCTGGAAATATTTTGAGATTAGAATCATATTTTTCCAGTACTGGAAAAGTTTTGGAATTGATCAAGGCTCCTGGAAGGCCCTGGAAAAAATAGCTATGCATTGTCTTTGGTTATTGATTTGGTTAATACCTCTGAAATGGCAAATTAAACATGGGCCAAATTGTCAAATATTAGAGCCAGAAATTGTGAAAATAGCCGATCTACATGCTCACAACGTCTCGCAGCGCAGTTTTGGAAATTAATTGATAAAAAGCTGTGGGAACCCTGTTTTAGTTCTTTAGCACGGTATTAATAGAAATTCCAGCGATTATGTGCCGATTTGATTACGATTACTAAACTAGTAAGACGCCTCAGGGCGACAATTCTTGGCCATCTGGCCAGTGATGTATATCGGACCAGTTACCCATATACTATATGGAGATCCATGTACTGTACGTCCCTTTTATGCCCATACATGGAGATCCCTGTCTGAACCAGCCGCACATAATATGGGCTGTCTTCCTCCACATATGGGCAATTCCATTATGCAGTTCTGTTAGATATGGGCTTAATCAGGAATCTCCATATATGGGCATAAAAGATTCTGGGGAATACCCATATATGGACTTTTACATAGGTGATGTCACCGGATGTATCAAGGGAACCAACCCATATGTAAAAATGTGTACACACACACGTCTACACGGAGATAAGCTGTGACATTTCTCATGGCAACCTTAAGTCGCAATTAGTTGGGGCACTCCAAATTTACACAAACTCTGTTTTTCTCCACAGATGAAGCCCAAACATGCCAGGAAGGTCAACGTTGCGGCTGACTCTGGATTGCCACAGTGACCTCCGAGAGAGCAGCATGGATCTGTCTACAGCAGGATCAGCATGTGCGACCACTGGAGCACTTTTGGACTGAACTCTTTACATTTGGATTTGGTGGACAGATTTGTGGAGTATTTATCTGCAACTGCCTGAGGACAATGAAACAAAATGGACTTCCAGGAGCTGCTCACCAGCTTCTACCGGAATGGAGAGCACCTCCCACGGTCACCAGCCCATTCGCCTATAACTTATTCGCCTTAACAGATTTCGCTCTTTCACCGTGCATGGAGGAGAGTCTTTTCACGGCCGTTGAAGAGCCATTTCGCCTAAATGTTCAAGGGTCCGTCTTTTTTATCCATTTTGCCTGGCTGCCACGCTGTGGGCAGACAGACAGACAGACAGACAGACAGACAGACAGACAGACAGACAGACAGAATTTGGCACAGAGCAGAGGAGCGCGAACCAGACACCACTTCACCATAATAAAGCAGCAGTAGTAGGCTATCTTCCAAATCAAATTGTCAGGAGGACATCATGTCATGACTCATGACCTTGCGCAGCAGTGCACGTATCAATTAATTAATTATTTAGACACTGATTCCAAAGCTCTAATCTGTATGTCTGCTCAATTCTGCTGTAAACATAATGTTGGCCTTCGTTCCATTTTGGGGGCTGGGCGGCCAACAAAGTAAATCGTCACTGTCGGGCAGAAACCTTGTATCTCCAAGTTTCAAATGTGTACATTTTTTCGCAAAGCCCTGCTTCATCAAACAAGGCTGTCGCACAAAAGTAGTGAAAACAGCCGATCTACAAGCACACAACGCCTCTTTAATTACTTTATTAAATGATAAATACAAAACAAACGGTTTTCTACCCGACAACGACAAATTATAACTCAAGTAATTGGCCCACTGGCTTGTCACTTGTCATGATCTGAAATGGCAAATCTTTGAGTAGCAGCAGCGCTATGGAGAGAGATCTCTCTCTATAGTGCGCAATTAGGGCCTCCAACTATTTTTCCCGGGCTGAATCAGGGGCCCAGCACGTCCCTGGTTCTCAACCTGTGGGTCAGTACTCTGTTAACTGTTACTCTTGTTGCATCGAGGGCAGACGTTTTGAAAATGGTGCATTATCTTGTGGAAGAATACATGGAAAATATATATATAAGCTGTATCACAATACACAATCTTATCACGATTCTTTCTCATGTTGGTTTTTATGTTTATCTTTCAAGTTACTTAACAGTCAACCTCCTACAAGATAACAAAAAATAAAAGGGA
This sequence comes from Nannobrachium achirus, assembly GCF_963921795.1. Taxonomy (NCBI): domain Eukaryota; kingdom Metazoa; phylum Chordata; class Actinopteri; order Myctophiformes; family Myctophidae; genus Nannobrachium; species Nannobrachium achirus. Next base: position 6,416,064 of record NC_137814.1, read on the forward strand.
AAAAGGATGAGGTTTGACAACTACTGATTTAGACGAAATTGCTAATTCTCTGTATTAACAATTCAACATGCATTGTATCACGATATATACTGTATATAATATATCTGAAGAGGCGTATCAACGATATGTATCACCAAATGCCAATTGTCTTTGTAAGCTTCAGGTGGTTGTTATGGTAACGCCTGCTGTCAATCAAATTGTTGCCTTCATCTGTCAATCACTGTTGGTTTTCGACCGTGTTATGCTGTGCTGGTGCTTTTGTTTTAAGATCTTTTGCATGTTACTGTTTTTGTATCAATAAATGATTTTTCATATCCAACTTAATATCTACTCTCTGGACTTACTAACCACACACTACATGCGTGTATGTTTTATGCTTGTTTATGCTTGTTTATGCTCGCAGTAGGGCTTATTGGTAAGCCGTGAGTCAGATGATAAACCTTTGTGCTGTATACAGTATGTCTGCTTTACAGTAACAATTAGTGTGCTATTACATAGTAATAATGCAGTGATACAACTAAGCAGTTAAAATTAGCCAAAAATAGCAGATCTACAAGCTCACAATGCCTCGCGCTGCGAGGCCGTGTGAGTTTGTAGATCGGCTATATTCGGCAAAGAGTTTTGTGTCGTGGAGAAAAAGAGCAGACCAAGTACAGAGTGAAAGGTCAAGTTTATTAAGTATTGACGGTTCAAGTGGTTACAGTAAATACTCTGATGATTTTGCTGTCAAACAATGGAACTATGGAATCACTGAAAAGGTTATAGGGACCTCCTTGGCCTGAAAACGTTTAACGTTGAACCCAGAACCTTAGAAGATATGCTATTTTCAACTAGCCAATGAACAACAGATGTTGATACTACCCTGTAGTATTTAGGATGGGGACCCCTGTATCTGAGGGGACTACCCATAACTACAAAGGTTCATTAGTCCTACATTGGTTAGGGTTAAGTTTAGGGTTAGAATTCACCAGGTAAGCATTCACTAGTTTCGGACTAATGGGCTGTAGGGTTAGGGTTATCAAATCGTCAGACTTTTCTTTGTTCTCTCTCTCTCTCTCGCTGAACAATCTGTTATAATGTCGGTCTTTGATTATGGTGATGTGCTGTGTACATGCATGCCTCACTCTCCACACTGAAGCCTCTTGATGCTGTCTACCACCGTGCCTTGCGGTTTATAACTGGTGATGATTATCTTACCCATCATTGTTTATTATATGAAAAAGTAGGTTGGCCATCTCTCACAGTTCATAGAGAGCAACACTGTATTTTATTTATTTATAAGGCCTTCTGTGGTAAACTTCCTTTGTATTTATCCACATTGGTAGAACCAATAGTCACTGGACATGCAACTCGCTCACAGGTATTCATTAGGTATTCCTGTCCAACTATGAATAGTGAGCAAGGAAAGACGGCCTTCAAGTATTATGCTCCACACAAGTGGGATAAACTTCAGGAATCTCTGAAACTGGTTCGATTGGTCTCTATAGGGACATTTAAAGTGCTCCTTGAGGGCACACTACATAGTGAATGCACATGTTTTGTGTAAGAACTATATTATATGTTATGTACTTCCTGCATCTGTAACGTTATACTGTGGTTTGATTGTCTATTGTATTTTACATTGCTTGTGTGGTTTTTTATGATGTGATCAGGGTGTCCTTGAAAAAGAGAGCTTGCTCTCAATGGGCTCCCCTGAATTAATAAAGGAAAAAGAAAGAAAGAAAGAACTTCATTAAGTTTTATGTATTTATGATAAGATGTCATTATACACTATGAACTTCATTATAAACTTCATAAAGCTCAGATAAAGTTGTGTAATACCCATTGTATATCTATATCTGGCTCTCTGTTATGCCCATATTTGGTGTTCTGTGCCCATGCCAGTCTGTGACAACTCCGTGATGTCAGTCATTTTGGGCACTGTTTAGTATCAGTGATGTCAGTCATGACAAATATAATTTGTGCATTGTTTCAGTATGCGGCTATTACCATGGTGGTGGGTGGTGACACTGTTTAGTATCAGTGCAGACAGACGGCGGACAGGGTTAGGGTTAGGGTTAGGGTTAGGACATCCTAATGTCCAAAAGGACATTCAGTCTATTAACAGATACAGTAGATGGGGCGTGCAGCGTTTTTTAATGTTATTAGTCCGATGTCCCATTAGTCCGAGGCTGGTGAATGCTAACCTGCCGACGCTGGTGAATGATTAACTGCTGACACTGGTGAATATTAACCTGCCGACGATGGTGAATGATAACCTATAGTGAATGATAACCATAGACTCCACACCCTCCTATCTAACATCAGGGTCTACAGAGCTCTACAGTGTTGTGTGCTAAACCCTCCACTATCACCTATCTAATATCAGGGTCTACAGAGCTCTACAGCAGAGGTCTTCAATGTGTTCAGGCCAAGGACCCTTTAGTTGAGAGAGAAATGAAGCAGGGACCCCTATAACCTTTTCAGTGATTCCATAGTTCCATTATTTGACAGCAAAATCATCAGAGTATTTACTGTAACCACTTGAACCGTCAATACTTAATAAACTTGACCTTTCACTCTGTACTTGGTCTGCTCTTTTTCTCCACGACACAAAACTCTTTGCCGAATATAGCCGATCTACAAACTCACACGGCCTCGCAGCGCGAGGCATTGTGAGCTTGTAGATCTGCTATTTTTGGCTAATTTTAACTGCTTAGTTGTATCACTGCATTATTACTATGTAATAGCACACTAATTGTTACTGTAAAGCAGACATACTGTATACAGCACAAAGGTTTATCATCTGACTCACGGCTTACCAATAAGCCCTACTGCGAGCATAAACAAGCATAAACAAGCATAAAACATACACGCATGTAGTGTGTGGTTAGTAAGTCCAGAGAGTAGATATTAAGTTGGATATGAAAAATCATTTATTGATACAAAAACAGTAACATGCAAAAGATCTTAAAACAAAAGCACCAGCACAGCATAACACGGTCGAAAACCAACAGTGATTGACAGATGAAGGCAACAATTTGATTGACAGCAGGCGTTACCATAACAACCACCTGAAGCTTACAAAGACAATTGGCATTTGGTGATACATATCGTTGATACGCCTCTTCAGATATATTATATACAGTATATATCGTGATACAATGCATGTTGAATTGTTAATACAGAGAATTAGCAATTTCGTCTAAATCAGTAGTTGTCAAACCTCATCCTTTTTCCCTTTTATTTTTTGTTATCTTGTAGGAGGTTGACTGTTAAGTAACTTGAAAGATAAACATAAAAACCAACATGAGAAAGAATCGTGATAAGATTGTGTATTGTGATACAGCTTATATATATATTTTCCATGTATTCTTCCACAAGATAATGCACCATTTTCAAAACGTCTGCCCTCGATGCAACAAGAGTAACAGTTAACAGAGTACTGACCCACAGGTTGAGAACCAGGGACGTGCTGGGCCCCTGATTCAGCCCGGGAAAAATAGTTGGAGGCCCTAATTGCGCGCTATAGAGAGAGATCTCTCTCCATAGCGCTGCTGCTACTCAAAGATTTGCCATTTCAGATCATGACAAGTGACAAGCCAGTGGGCCAATTACTTGAGTTATAATTTGTCGTTGTCGGGTAGAAAACCGTTTGTTTTGTATTTATCATTTAATAAAGTAATTAAAGAGGCGTTGTGTGCTTGTAGATCGGCTGTTTTCACTACTTTTGTGCGACAGCCTTGTTTGATGAAGCAGGGCTTTGCGAAAAAATGTACACATTTGAAACTTGGAGATACAAGGTTTCTGCCCGACAGTGACGATTTACTTTGTTGGCCGCCCAGCCCCCAAAATGGAACGAAGGCCAACATTATGTTTACAGCAGAATTGAGCAGACATACAGATTAGAGCTTTGGAATCAGTGTCTAAATAATTAATTAATTGATACGTGCACTGCTGCGCAAGGTCATGAGTCATGACATGATGTCCTCCTGACAATTTGATTTGGAAGATAGCCTACTACTGCTGCTTTATTATGGTGAAGTGGTGTCTGGTTCGCGCTCCTCTGCTCTGTGCCAAATTCTGTCTGTCTGTCTGTCTGTCTGTCTGTCTGTCTACCTGTCTGTCTGTCTGTCTGCCCACAGCGTGGCAGCCAGGCAAAATGGATAAAAAAGACGGACCCTTGAACATTTAGGCGAAATGGCTCTTCAACGGCCGTGAAAAGACTCTCCTCCATGCACGGTGAAAGAGCGAAATCTGTTAAGGCGAATAAGTTATAGGCGAATGGGCTGGTGACCGTGGGAGGTGCTCTCCATTCCGGTAGAAGCTGGTGAGCAGCTCCTGGAAGTCCATTTTGTTTCATTGTCCTCAGGCAGTTGCAGATAAATACTCCACAAATCTGTCCACCAAATCCAAATGTAAAGAGTTCAGTCCAAAAGTGCTCCAGTGGTCGCACATGCTGATCCTGCTGTAGACAGATCCATGCTGCTCTCTCGGAGGTCACTGTGGCAATCCAGAGTCAGCCGCAACGTTGACCTTCCTGGCATGTTTGGGCTTCATCTGTGGAGAAAAACAGAGTTTGTGTAAATTTGGAGTGCCCCAACTAATTGCGACTTAAGGTTGCCATGAGAAATGTCACAGCTTATCTCCGTGTAGACGTGTGTGTGTACACATTTTTACATATGGGTTGGTTCCCTTGATACATCCGGTGACATCACCTATGTAAAAGTCCATATATGGGTATTCCCCAGAATCTTTTATGCCCATATATGGAGATTCCTGATTAAGCCCATATCTAACAGAACTGCATAATGGAATTGCCCATATGTGGAGGAAGACAGCCCATATTATGTGCGGCTGGTTCAGACAGGGATCTCCATGTATGGGCATAAAAGGGACGTACAGTACATGGATCTCCATATAGTATATGGGTAACTGGTCCGATATACATCACTGGCCAGATGGCCAAGAATTGTCGCCCTGAGGCGTCTTACTAGTTTAGTAATCGTAATCAAATCGGCACATAATCGCTGGAATTTCTATTAATACCGTGCTAAAGAACTAAAACAGGGTTCCCACAGCTTTTTATCAATTAATTTCCAAAACTGCGCTGCGAGACGTTGTGAGCATGTAGATCGGCTATTTTCACAATTTCTGGCTCTAATATTTGACAATTTGGCCCATGTTTAATTTGCCATTTCAGAGGTATTAACCAAATCAATAACCAAAGACAATGCATAGCTATTTTTTCCAGGGCCTTCCAGGAGCCTTGATCAATTCCAAAACTTTTCCAGTACTGGAAAAATATGATTCTAATCTCAAAATATTTCCAGGAATTTCATGACCGTGGGAACCCTGGTAATAATTGTGACAGGCCTACCTGGTGCTTATGGGGTTGGCTGGGATGATGGTGACATGGCTGGTCTGTGGGGCTGGGGCACCGTGGCAGCCTGCATCTTCCTCGTCGATGAAGCGAATGTTCTTGGGCCTTTCTTTGAACTGGTAGGCCAGGATGCCCCGCTGGTAGTAATACACACACACACAAACACAAACACACACACACACACACACACACACACACACACACACACACACACACACACACACACACACACACACACACACACACACACACACACACACACATTACTCAGGGTTCCCACAAATGTTTTCCAATTAATTTCCAAAACTTTTCCAGAATATTTAACCCAATATACAGGACTATATAACAATAATTCAGCTCAATAACATGTTGCTTACTCCTATGCACAATGCCCAAAGACAGGTAGTGTATGCCAGTGGTTCTCAACCTTTTCAGGCCGTGACCCCGAAATAATCATGTTTTTACTGGGGACCCGGCACCCTGACGAGCACTAAAGAGTTGAGAAATGTTGTATAACACTGTTCTATTGTGAAAATAGCAGATCTACATGCTCACAACGCCTCGCAACGTTGTGAGCATGAAGATCGGCTATTTTCACAATTTCTGCCTCTAATATTCAAAGAATGCATAGCTATTTCTCCTGGACCTTCCAGGACTGTTTCAAAATATTTCCAGTAATTTCATGACCGTGGGAACCCTGCTAAAAATATGCCTTGAATATTTATTTTTAAATTACCTATTTGAAAAGAACACGGTTACAATTTAGCCTGACAAATGTGTAGCTATTCTTTAATCAGAAATGTATAAGGTAATAGCTAAACAAATGCCACAATCTGATTAATTGCTTAAATAATTGACAGATTAAACAACGTTTTCAGGCCAAGGACCCATTAGTTGAGAGAGATTGAAGCAGGGACCCCCACAACCTGTTCATAGATTGATTAGATTCCATATAGTTTCATTGTTTGACAGCACAATCATCAGTGTATTTTCATGTCAATTTGTGTTTTCAGATATTTAACCACTTGAACTGTCAATACTTAATAAACTTGACCTTTCACTCTGTACTTGGTCTGCTCTTTTTCCCCTCTACACCAAAGGTCTTTGCCAAAAACAGCTGATTGAGGCGTTGTGAGCTTGTAGATCTGCTATTTTGGGCTACAGTTCTCAGAATATGGACACTAGGGTTCAAGTAGTTAATATAAAAAAGGAGTAGAAAAAAGGTTTATATCACTCAAAGATTTGGAGGACCCCCAGTAGTAACTCCGGGGACCCCCTAGGGGTCCCGGACCTCTGTTGAAGTAAAGAACAGTGCTTTCTCAGCTAAGGGGTCCCTGCTTCATCTCTCTCTCAGCTAAGGGGTCCCTGCTTCATCTCTCTCTCAGCTAAGGGGTCCCTGCTTCATCTCTCTCTCAGCTAAGGGGTCCCTGCTTCATCTCTCTCTCAGCTAAGGGGTCCCTGCTTCATCTCTCAGCTAAGGGGTCCCTGCTTCATCTCTCTCTCAGCTAAGGGGTCCCTGCTTCATCTCTCTCTCAGCTAAGGGGTCCCTGCTTCATCTCTCTCTCAGCTAAGGGGTCCCCTGCTTCATCTCTCTCTCAGCTAAGGGGTCCCTGCTTCATCTCTCTCAGCTAAGGGGTCCCTGCTTCATCTCTCTCAGCTAAGGGGTCCCTGCTTCATCTCTCTCTCAGCTAAGGGGTCCCTGCTTCATCTCTCTCTCAGCTAAGGGGGTCCCTGCTTCATCTCTCTCAGCGAAGGGGTCCCTGCTTCATCTCTCCCGCCTAAGGGGTCCCTGCTTCATCTCTCTCAGCTAAGGGGTCCCTGCTTCATCTCTCTCTCAGCTAAGGGGTCCCTGCTTCATCTCTCTCAGCTAAGGGGTCCCTGCTTCATCTCTCTCAGCTAAGGGGTCCCTGCTTCATCTCTCTCTCAGCTAAGGGGTCCCTGCTTCATCTCTCTCAGCTAAGGGGTCCCTGCTTCATCTCTCTCTCAGCTAAGGGGTCCCTGCTTCATCTCTCTCTCAGCTAAGGGGTCCCTGCTTCATCTCTCTCAGCTAAGGGGTCCCTGCTTCATCTCTCTCTCAGCTAAGGGGTCCCTGCTTCATCTCTCTCTCAGCTAAGGGGTCCCTGCTTCATCTCTCTCTCAGCTAAGGGGTCCCCTGCTTCATCTCTCTCTCAGCTAAGGGGTCCCTGCTTCATCTCTCTCTCAGCTAAGGGGTCCCTGCTTCATCTCTCCCGGCTAAGGGGTCCCTGCTTCATCTCTCTCAGCTAAGGGGTCCCTGCTTCATCTCTCTCTCAGCTAAGGGGTCCCTGCTTCATCTCTCTCTCAGCTAAGGGGTCCCTGCTTCATCTCTCTCAGCTAAGGGGTCCCTGCTTCATCTCTCTCTCAGCTAAGGGGTCCCTGCTTCATCTCTCTCTCAGCTAAGGGGTCCCTGCTTCATCTCTCTCTCAGCTAAGGGGTCCCCTGCTTCATCTCTCTCTCAGCTAAGGGGTCCCTGCTTCATCTCTCTCTCAGCTAAGGGGTCCCTGCTTCATCTCTCCCGGCTAAGGGGTCCCTGCTTCATCTCTCTCAGCTAAGGGGTCCCTGCTTCATCTCTCTCTCAGCTAAGGGGTCCCTGCTTCATCTCTCTCAGCTAAGGGGTCCCTGCTTCATCTCTCTCAGCTAAGGGGTCCCTGCTTCATCTCTCTCTCAGCTAAGGGGTCCCTGCTTCATCTCTCTCAGCTAAGGGGTCCCTGCTTCATCTCTCTCTCAGCTAAGGGGTCCCTGCTTCATCTCTCTCTCAGCTAAGGGGTCCCTGCTTCATCTCTCTCAGCTAAGGGGTCCCTGCTTCATCTCTCTCTCAGCTAAGGGGTCCCTGCTTCATCTCTCTCTCAACTAAGGGGTCCCTGCTTCATCTCTCTCTCAGCTAAGGGGTCCCTGCTTCATCTCTCTCTCAACTAAGGGGTCCCTGCTTCATCTCTCTCTCAGCTAAGGGGTCCCTGCTTCATCTCTCTCTCAACTAAGGGGTCCCTGCTCTCTCAGCTAAGGGGTCCCTGCTTCATCTCTCTCTCAGCTAAGAAGGGGTCCCTGGCTGAGGGAGGGAGCTGTTGTTGTTGTTAGCTTTAATAGCTTTCAGTTAGCATGAGAGTTAGCATGTGTTGCAAGGTAAAGAAAAAACATTACAGACCTACTGTAGAACAGCCTAACATTTTAACAATACACCCCCATTGAGTCATTCTAGATGATGCCTATTGTCTCTTACCTGAATGGAGTCGCTATATGAAGATATCCACGAAAGCGAGCTTCTTTTCTCTTGTGAAACGAGTTAAACAACAATCCACGAGCCTCTGTTTTAGCCTCCTGGTTGGTCCCGGGTGGTTCAGTCTGAGTGTGATAATTTCGCGTTACACATTACTTCCGCCCTGGACAGGATACGGAAATACTCTGTCTGTGCCAACGCGTCGTAACGCGTGGAAATAACCGGATACAGTAGTCAGTCTCAGCCTGGGATCAATCGCATTCCCAACGTGATATCTTCAAAAAAATAATCTTTGCACGTTCTCCCTCCGTACATCTACAAAGACGTTCAGATTTCAAATATAGAGTTATTTCCCCGGGGCTACAGATGTTACAATTATATACGGCCCAACCTCGGCACGAGTGCATTCTGTATTGTTTAGTAAAAAGCATTTTAATCAGATCAGTGATAGGAGTTATAAGGTGCAATACACCCCAACGGCCGATGGGGTCGCGTTGTTAAAAGCCACCGATCGGATCAAAAATGATTATTATTAAACAACACGGAACATTATGCGTACATGTGAGGGGCCGTCCATAATTGTAACATCCTTGGCTATTGAGCAAACGCCGTATCTTTGAAATCTGAATGTTTATGTTGACGTAAGGACTAAAAAGGGAGAAAGTACCAACGCTATTTTGAAGATAATTATAATAAGACTGTCAGTCTTGTATCAGTGAACAATATAATGCAGAAACTTTCGTAAAATATTGCATATAACACTGAGAATAAAGGTTATGGGAGCAGTGTTGAAAAAAACGAAACAAAAAAAAACAGCAGTCACGTGACTGACATATCGGCCGATGTGATGTAATAGAACGTTACATTATCAACAGACAGAATGTCTGATTAAAACATAGTGCCTGAACGAGAGTATGGGCATTTTCCATGGGACGTACCATAATCAACAGAGACTATGTCTGATAAAAACATAATGAGTTCCTCAGTATGGGCAATATGGCCATAATGGGCGCATTCTATGCAGTTAATAAAGGCTGATAATGGACATTCTATGTTCTGATAACGTTCGAAGCGGGTGCACCGCATTAGTGAGCTTGTTGCTCAGGTTGACCTCTCACTGACCCTGTCCTGCCTGAGGTCGCCTGGCTGAGTGCCAACCAGAGGGCGTGGTTCTCAACCTGTGGGTCGGGGCACCCAGAGGGGGTCCCCAAATTAATTTGGGGGGGTCAAATATTATAGGCAGAAATTGTGAAAATAGCAGATCTACATGTTCACAACGCCTCGCAAGCAGATCGGCTATTTTCACAATGGGAATAGATCGAGTCAAACTAAACGTAATGTCAACTCCTGAGAACCACTGGTGTCAAGTAATTTTGATATAGCACGCACGCACGCACGCACGCACGCACGCACGCACGCACACACACACACACACACACACACACACACACACACACACACACACACACACACACACACGGACGGACGGACGCACGCACGCATGCATGCACACACAGTGTTTGAGAAACCAGTTAGATTGGGAAAGGAGCGCTTGTTTTAGTTCACCTGGATGTGGAAGAAGTTCACCTGGATGTGGAAGAAGCCCATGCATTAGTCCCACGCTGGTGAATGCTAACCTGGTGAATGCTACTATGCCTAAACCTAACCCAAACCCTAACCTCAGTAAAACTATGCCTAAACCTAACCCTAACCTCAGTAAAACTATGCCAAAACCTTACCCTGATCCCAAACCTAACCTCAGTAAAACATATATATATATATATATATATATATATATATATATATATATATATGACTAGTACAAATACATAACGTTTTCTACCTTACTTTTTAAAAAGGAAAGAAACGATCAAATCCTAGAGTCGGGGGATATCTTAAAAAGTCCTGGAATAAATTCCTTACCAAAACATTTCTTCACCAATGTGTTTGTAAAGGTGTCTAGTAACACATCTCACAAAGACTGAAATTCAGTTTCCCTAGGAAAATCTTTGACAGCTAGGGTAATTCTGGTTCTAATTCACTCACTATACACTATACTATAGGGGAAAAAATTGGAATGTGAGGGGTCTAACTAGGTGTTTTTAATTATTCTGAATCCATTGCAAGCATTTGTTTTGCACAAAAAAACATTCATTGGGCTAAAAACAGATGAGTCATTACTTTTCACAGTGGTATGGGGGTCCATTTCTAGCCCAAGGAATGTTTTTGATGCAAAACAAATGCTTGCAATGGATTCAGAATAATTAAAAACACCTAGTTAGACCCCTCACATCCCACTTAAAGCATATTTTTTGGGAGTATAGTATAGTGTATAGTGAGTGAATGATACCCAGAATTACCCTAGCTGTCAAAGATTTACCTAGGGAAACTGAATTTCAGTCTTTGTGAGATGTGTTACTAGACACCTTTACAAACACATTGGTGAAGATTGTTTTTGGTAAGGAATTTATTCCAGGATTTGACACTATTTCTAAAGATATCCCCCGACTGATATATGCATGATTTCCCCACAGATGCAGTTCTTTTGTCCGAGATGCTCAACTTTGTTCAGTTAAAAGAAATGATGCCCATGGAGAGCTGAGTGTACGAAAGCCTTCATTCCAATCACAACACTACATCAGCTTGTTTCACAAATTTCCACATAACTGTTGGTATTTAGCTGAATTTACCACCTGCACACACTTGACTGTTTAATGAAATGTGTCTGGGTTAAAGCTACAGTAGACTTAGTATTATTGAACTGTCCGTAAGAAAAAAAAAACACGCACTGAGAACTCTCACTCCATATATATTGTTGAACAGTATTCACTCCATAAATATACTGTTATATATATATTATATATATATATATATACTGTATATAACAGTTTGTTTGAGGTACCAGTAAGATTGGGACCGGTGCTTGTTTTACTTAACCTTATGGGCAGTCCCTGGAAGAAGCCGATGGCTCAGTGGTAGAGCATTTGACTGCATTAGTCCCACGCTGGTGAATGCTAACTTGGTGAATGCTACTATGCCTAAACCTAACCTCAAGTATCGCGAGACTATCCATCGTTTCCTGTCTGGGAACCAAATCTCATGATACTTCGGAGACAGAAACGATTATTATTAATTTGAGTTATTATTAATATTTCATGATGTACCGTGGACATCGAAAAGCAAGTGATTGTAAAAATACCTGTGATATGTTTTCTTTTATATTCCTCTATGACAAGGTCTCGGTCGTTCATAATTAGTGTTTGTTCCAGGTTTGTTCATGAGCTGATCAAGCCGGCTCCATTCACTGTCACGTATTTCATCACACTTCCGGTGTTAGTTTTGGAACCCATGGGGAGCGTCCATGGAGCTTCATGGCCGGTGGTCACGTGTTTCCCTTCCCTTCTTTCAGAAAGAGTTTCCTTGTTTGATACCATGTCTGACGAAGACCCAGTGTGGGTCGAAACGTTGCTAATAAACTTACCTGGGAGCCTAAGGCGGCGTGCAAGCCTCTTCCTTCTCATTAAGTGTGCCTGCCATGCAATGGCTTAACACTTATTGTAATCCGCCATACCTTTCAGTGTGCCTGCCATACAATGGCAGGCACAATGGGCTCCCGGGGTTCCCCGGCCCTGGAAGTCCCGGCTCCGGGGCACCGAGCCGGACGCGTGGGTACCGGTCCCGCGTCAGTCGGTCGCTCCTAGCCTGAGCTGTGGGGTTTTAAGTGCGCACCAGGCGGCGCCGTCAATTTTGTGGGGGTCCATGGACCCCCCTGTAGGGGTCCAGCCGGTCAAAGTCCCGGATTCCCTGCAAAAAAATTTGGCCCTCATGCAGTTAACATAGCTGGGCAGAAAATTGGAACGGCACCGGGGAGCTACAGACATTAATATTAATTAGATAAGCCACGTCACACTGTACTAATTGGTACACAGTGAGGTCATATTTAATGAGCTGTGCCAAATATTTATTTTCTCCTCTATAACTAGAAGTACACAGAAATAGCTACAGAGACAGCAGAAAGCTCTGAATCCCCAAGCTTATGGGCAAATTGAACCATATCACTGCTCCCTATCACAAGTGACTCATTTATATCAAACATATAATTTTGCGAATGTCTGTCTGTCTGAGTGAGTGTCTGAGTGTCTGTCTGTCTGTCACAGCGTTTCTCCTCAGTGGCTGGAGCAATTGATCTGAAATCGCATCACCATTAGCATATGAACACACCTGACATAACTGTGAAGCCCGTTTGTCACTTTCACAAATCATATGCTGTATATTAGCATTTTTATGGTGTATCTATATCTATTCTGCATCTAGCTTGAGGCACATCTATTCTGCATCTAGCATGAGGCAACATGTTTAACCAGCTCTGTGTGTGTGTGTGTGTGTGTGTGTGTGTGTGTGTGTGTGTGTGTGTGTGTGTGTGTGTAGGCGGGGGGGGGGGGGGGGGGGGGGGGGGGGGGTTACAGATGTTGTCCAAAAATCATGCAGATCGGTACACAGTATCTCTGTAGCCATTAAACGAAACGGGTATTTCTTACATTGATGCTCCTACATATTATCATGCAAGCACCAGTTAAAGTTACTTTCCATCCCTCATATACTGTGTGCCCACACACTGCACATCATTTCGGAGCTCATATCTTTGAACGGGTAAGGGCTAGTAATATATATTTATAGAAAAAGTGATTTTGTGTTTCATGCTCCTTTAAGTAAGTAAGTCAGTCAGTCAGTCAGTCAGTCAGTCAGTCAGTCATGTTCTTGCAAATTGCGGCACGTAATAACTGCCGCAGGATTTACACCACTCACGCAATATATACATCAAAACGTGCGGCTTGGCTGGGAATAGGTTGCTACTAAAAAAGAAAATTTCTACGAAATTTTAAGTGTGCCTGCAGCTCGCTAAGTCTGTGCAACCTTGTGTAGCAGTTGGTGTTAGCATTAGCGTTACATTTTTTAACATTAGCATTTTTTGCATAAGCTTTAACATTATCGTTTTTCATATGACACCACCCACATGTCTGTACGACAAACGGTACATGAGATAAAGGGTCATTTCCTGTTTGGTGAGGGGCACTTCCTGTTTGGCGAAATAGGCCCCAATTAAGGTCAAGGACTCTTAACCAAGTCATATGGCGCCACCCACTCGTCTGTACGACAAACGGTTCACGAGATAAAGGGTCACTTCCTGTTTGGTGAGGGGCACTCCCTGTTTGGCGAAATAGGCCCCAATTAAGGTTAAGGACTCTCAATCAAGTCATACGACACCAACCACGAGTCTGTACGACAAACGGTTCATGAGATAAAGTTTCACTTCTTGTTTGGTGAGGGGCACTTCCTGTTTGGCGAAATCGGCCCCAATTAAGGTTAAGGACTCTTAATCAAGTCATACGACACCACCCACGAGTCTGTACGACAAACGGTTCATGAGATAAAGGGTCACTTCCTGTTTGGTGAGGGGCACTTCCTGTTTGGCAAAATAGGCCCCAATTAAGGTTAAGGACTCTTAATCAAGTCATCTGACGCCAACCACGCGTCTGTACGACAAACGGTTCATGAGATGTAGAGGCACTTCCTGTTTGGCGAAGGGCACTTCCTGTTACAGAGGGGGCGGGGCTTAATCAATTACAGCTCATCCCTATTGGCCGGAAAAAGACCAAAGTTGTGTGTGCATTTTAAAGTTTAAGTGACGTTGCTAGGCAAATGTATGTCACAGTAATGTGGGGCCAAAGTTTCTGTTTTTTTTTTCAGAGTCCCCCATTCGAAGTCAATGGGGGTTTTTGAGCGTAGTTTTTTACGAATTACGTTGCCATGGTAACGCGGATCGGAAAGAAAAGTAATAGCACACCATTCCCGGCCGAGCCGCACGCTTTGATGTATATATTGCGGCGGTGGCGTAAATTGTGCGGCAGTTATTACCGCACCAAATTTGTGGGATCATTATCATTAATTAATTAAGTATGGCGGATTACAATAAGTTTTGCCATTGCGTTGCATGGCAGGCACACTTAATCACGTTGCTAGGCAAAAGTATGGCAGAGTAATGTGGGGCGAAAGTTTCTGAGTTTTTTTTCAGAGTCCCCCATTCAAAGTCAATGGGGGTTTTTGAGCGTAGTTTTTTACGAATTACGTCGCCATGGTAACGCGGATCGGAAAGAAAAGTAATAGCACACCATTTCCGGCCGAGACGCACATTTTGATGTATATATTGCTGGGGTGGCGTAAATCGTGCGGCAGTTATTACGTGCCGAAATTTCCCCCATTCTAAGTCAATGGGGTTTTTTGGCGTAGTTTTTTGCGAATTACGTCGCAATGGTAACGCGGATCGGAAAGAAAAGTAATAGCACCCCATTCCCGGCCCGAGCCGCACATTTCGATGTATATATTGCGGCGGTGGCGTAAATCGTGCGGCAGTTATTACGTGCCGAAATTCTGACAGAACATTATATATACTAGAAAAGAAAATTCCTACGAAATTTTAAGTGTGCCTGCAGCTCGCTAAATGTTAGCATTTGAGAATTAGCATTCAATAATTTTAACATTAGCATTTTAGCGTTAGCGTTAGCGTTAGCGTTAGCATTAGCATTAACGGAAGTAGTTAGCCGTTAGGTCTGTGGGACCACCCACCGAGTTTGAGACCAGTAACATGTTGGGAACTGGAGTTATGGATGTTTAAAGCCCAGCCAATAGGAAGACAGAGGGGGCGGGGCTTAAGCAATTACAGATCATTCCTATTGGCTGTCTAAGTCCAGACACCAAGTTTCAAGACGGTACCATGCTGTGAACTGGAGTTATGGCCGTTTAAAGCCCAGCCAATAGGAATACAGAGGGGGCGGGACTTAATCAATTACAGCTCATCCTTATTGGCCGGAAAAAGTCCAAAGTCGTGTGAGTGTTTTAAAGTTTAAATCACGTTGCTAGGCAAAAGTATGGCAGAGTAATGTGGCGCCAATGTTTCTGTTTTCCCAGTTTCCCAGAAACTCCCCCATTCAAAGTCAGTGGGGTTTTTGGGTGTCGTTTTTTGCGAATTACGTCGCTATGGTAACGCGGATCGGAAAGAAAAGTAATAGCACCCCATTCCCGGCTGAGCCGCACGTTTTGATGTATATATTGCTGGGGTGGCGTAAATTGTGTGGCAGTTATTACGTGCCGAAATTTGCGGGAAGATGATAAGTATATAAGTATGGCGGATTACAATAAGTGTTTTGCCATTGCATTGCATGGCAGGCACACTTAATTACTTTTTTTTCGGATCCACGTTACCATGGCGACGTACTTCACAAAAAATGACGCCCAAAAACCCCAATGACTTTGAAAAAAAATAAAAAATAAACTTTAGCGCCACATTACTCTGGCATAATTTTGCCTAGCAACGTGATTTAAACTTTAAAATGCTCAAACGACTTTGGACCTTTTCCAGCCAATAGGGACGAGCTGTAATTGATTAAGCCACGCCCCCTCTGTATTCCTATTGGCTGGGCTTTAAACAGCCATACCTCCAATTAACAGCATGGTGCCGTCTCGACACTTGGCGTGAGTACTTAGATGGCCAATAGGGACAAGCTGTAATGATAAGCCCCGCCCCCTAAGTCTTCCTATTGGCTGAGCTTTAAACAGCTATAACTCCAGTTTGCAGCATGGTACCCTCTCGAAACTCGGTGTCTGGACTTAAACAGCCAATAGCCCCGCATCTATTAAGCTCCGCCCCCGTCTTCCTATTGGCTGAGCTTTAAACAGCTATAACTCCAGTTTGCAGCATGGTACCGTCTCGAAACTTGAGTGTGAGTACTTAGATGGCCAATAGAGACGAGCTGTAATTGCTAAGTACCCCCGCTAAAAAAAGCAAATGATAATGCTAAAAATGCTAAATCTAATGTTAATAAAAGTGCTAAAAATGTTAATGATAAAAATGCTAATGTTAAAAAATCTAATGCTTATGCTAACACAAACCGCCACACAAGGTTGCACACACTTAGCGATCTGCAGGCACACTTAATTTTTTTTAGGAAGAGATGTAGCATTTTATGGACATTGTTAATCTTTTCATTAATGTTTCTTTATCATAGAAAATAGATAATAGAATAATAGATGTTTGCATCTCTGGCCGGACTGCATACACCAGGGGTGTCCAAACATTTTTCAAAGGGGGCCGTATTAGAAAAAATTAAAACACCCAAGGGCCGACTATATCTCCTGACATAATGTACTTTTGGTTGCACCATAACAAAGTCACATACATATGCAACGCATTTAAACAATTTTATTAAAACTATCATCATCAATATTTAACATCAATGCATGGTCTTTTGTCAGGTGTCTGCTCTTGACAAAACACAAATAACTCAGTCTTATTTAGCATTATTTTTCACATAAAATATAAGATAAAATAGCCTTTCTTTGACTCAGAATGAGACAACAGGGAACAATCCTTACAAATTATACACTGGGGAAATATATTTGATGGTGCTGGCGGGCCGCTTATGATACAATTTAGGAATGAAGCCCCGTGCCGTATAAAATTTGTCTTTGGACACCCCTGGCATACACTTATTGTTACTAAAAAAGACATTTATTATCAGAGATTTTCTGCTTCTACATCTATGTGGCACCACGGCCCATGATTGATTTCTTAGTATTTCTCTCAGGTTTGAAAAGCATTAAATGACACTTTGGTGCAAACAGCACCCCTAAAAGGCCAAAACTCGATGCTAAAATGGCAAACACCTCCACCACATCCGCATATTTGCCAGGAGAGCTGATATATGCTGGGATGAAGGCTATCCACACGGCACAGAAGATCAACATGCTGAAAGTGATCAACTTGGCTTCATTGAAGTTGTCTGGAAGATTCCTTGCCATGAATGCAAGGAGGAAGCTAAGGAGAGCCAGTAAACCAATATAACCCAGCAACACTCCAAAACCAGCTGTTGATCCCACATCGCACTCAAAGACTATCTTATCAATGATGTATTGTGTGTTTTTATTAGGAAATGGTGATGCGGAGACAAGCCAGACTAAGCAGACAATTCCCTGAATGACAGTAAGAACCAGAACCGTTCCTCTCTGCTGCACGGCACCGAAAAACCTCATAATGTCTGCTCCTCCAGGCTTGGAGGCCCTGAACACGGCCAACACCACCATAGTCTTTACCAATATGCAAGCAACGCACCACACAAACGTGATCCCAAACGCTGCATGCCTCATTTGGCAAGTCCAGAGTCTGGGACGACCAATGAACAGAAGGGAGCACAAGAAACAGAGTTTGAGTGACAGCAACAGTTGGAAGCTGAGTTCTGAGTTGTTGGCGCGCACCATGGGCGTGTCTCGATGATAGATGAAGATCCCCAGGACAACGGCGCAGAGAAGGGTGCCTAGCAATGACATGGTTGTCAAGGCGATACCCAGGGCCTCGTGGTAGGAGAGGAACTCCACCTTCTTAGGAACACAGCGGTCACGCTGGGGATTGGACCAGAAGTACTCTGGACAACTGGTGCACTCTGTGGAGTCTAACAAAGGCAGCAAGGAAAGGTAAAGTATTGTCTTTTATATATATATATATATATATGTGTGTGTGTGTGTGTGTGTGTGTGTGTGTGTGTGTGTGTGTGTTTGTATTTTTACATACAATACAATACAATACATATACTCACACATTTACTCACATTCACACACATGCTTATTGAAAATAATAATACAAACTAGAAAAGAACATTTTGAAGAAATGTTAAGTGTGCCTGCAGCTCGCTAAGTGTGTGCAACCTTGTGTAGCGGTTGGTGTTAGCATTAGCGTTAGATTTTTTAACATTAGCATTGTTTGCATTAGCTTTAACATTATCGTTTTTAGCATTAACCATTTTAGATTTTTTATTAACATTAGCTTTAGATTTTTTTGCATTTTAATTACCATTTTAGCATTAGCATTTTAGCATTAGCATTTTAAAATTACCATTTTAGCATTAGCATTTTAGCATTATTTTGGCATTCACTAGCATTTATTAAATGTTAGCTTTAGCATTTGTTAGCATTATCATTTTTAACAAAGCTTTTTTAGCATTAGCATTTGTTATTACTAACAATCTTATAGTGTTAGCATTTTTACCATTAGCATTTTTAGCTTTTGCATTAACGGTTAGCATTAGCGGTTAGCCATTGGGGCTGTGGGACCACCCACCAAGTTTGAGACCAGTAACGTGTTGGAAAGTGGAGTTGTGGACAAATAAAGCTTCGGCAAATCAGAAGAGGGGGCGGGGCTAAGTTAAACCAATTCATATGCTGCTATGGCCGAAAATCCCGGAAAAATCCCGTTGTAATTTTTTTTTTTTTTTTTTTTTGACCCCAAAAAATTTAGTAGGCATGATAGCAATCGCGAAATCGCATGTTTAACCCCCATAGCAACCCCATCTTTCAAACATGGCAGCCATCTTTGTTTACATTTTAGGAAAACATAATGGCTGTTATCTCATGAATGCCTGAACGGATTTCCATTCGGATTTTTTTGTTTGAAAGCTGTGAGCAAGGTGGACACACGTGGTGCATGATCTAGGCATTGGTGTGCATGATCCGTGCACTATGAATTACATGGAAGTCTATGGAGACGAATGGCATCTGAGAGTAGGAAGGTATTGTTAAATGGCAGCAGTTGAGTTAAGGAGAAGGACCCTTAATCAAGTCATATGACACCAGCCACAACTCTGTATGACAAACGGTTGATGAGTAATAGCAAAAAAAAGGAACAATCAAGTTTCGGCCAATCAGAAGAGGGGGTGGGGCTAAGTTAAACCAATTAAGGTTAAGGACTCTTAATCAAGTCATATGATACCACCCACGCGTCTGTACGACAAACGGTTCATGAGATATAGAGACACTTCCTGTTTGGCTAAGGCACTTCCTGTTTGGCGAAGGAAGCACCAATTAAGGTTAAGGACTCTTAATCAAGTCATATGACACCACCCAGGCGTCTGTACGACAAACGGTTCATGAGATATAGAGGCACTTCCTGTTTGGCAAAGGAAGCACCAATGAAGGTTAAGGACTCTTAATCAAATCATATGACACCACCCACGCGTCTGTACGACAAACGGTTCATGAGATATAGAGGCACTTCCTGTTTGGCGAAGGGCACTTTCTGTTTGGCAAAGGAAGCACCAATTAAGGTTAAGGACTCTTAATCAAGTCATATGACACCACCCACGCGTCTGTACGACAAACGGTTCATGAGATATAGAGGCACTTCCTGTTTGGCGAGGGGCACTTTCTGTTTGGCAAAGGAAGCACCAATTAAGGTTAAGGACTCTTAACTCATTTTGTGCCAATCCCGAGAATACTCGTGAAAAATACTCGAGTATCACATGGTGCCGATCCCGAGTATACTCGTGAAAAGTACTCTATTACTGTAACGGCGGTTCTCCTACCCTGTTGCTGCGTGGAAGGTCCTGACACGATCGCCCTCGCCGATTCATCATCATCACGGATCCACGAGCACAAAATAGTAATCCCATAACATTGAGGCAGACGGGGAATCTCATCTTTAATGTCCATTATCTCCAAACATCACTTTCAAAGGGAGGATGGCAGTAGATTCTCGCTTATATAACACATGTTGAAAAGCTCCGTTCCGCCATTACACAAGAGCATGTTGACGACGAGCGATTCCGGTGAATGACGTGATGACGTCAAACCGGAAGTGTTTACGCTATGGACTTCTGGCCTTCAAAATAAGACAACGGTCGTGGATGCAGCCTGCGGGAGGCACGCTGGACATTTTAATCTGTTAATTTCTGGAGCACAAAATGAGTTAATCAAGTCATATGACACCATCCACGCGTCTGTACGACAAACAGTTCATGAGATATAGAGGCACCTCCTGTTTGGTGAAGGGCACTTCCTGTTTGGCGAAGGAAGCACCAATTAAGGTTAAGGACTCTTAATCAAGTCATAACACCACCCACGCGTCTGTACGACAAACGGATCATGAAATATAGAGGCACTTCCTGTTTGGCGAAGGTCACTTCCTGTTTGGCGAAGGAAGCACCAATTAAGGTTAAGGACTCTTAATCAAGTCATATTACACCACCCAAGCGTGTGTACGACAAACGGTTCATGAAATATAATGGCACTTCCTGTTTGGCAAAGGAAGCACCAATTAAGGTTAAGGACTCTTAATCAAGTCATATGACACCACCCACGTGTCTGTACGACAAACGGTTCATGAGATATAGAGGCACTTCCTGTTTGGCGAAGGGCACTTCCTGTTTGGTGAAGGTAGCACCAATTAAGGTTAAGGAAAAAGACCAAAGTTGGGTGTGCATTTAAAAGTTTAAATGACGTTGCTATGCAAAAGTATGGCAGAGTTATGTGGCGCCAATGTTTCTGGTTTTTTTTTCCCGAGTCCCCCATTCAAAGTCAATGGGCGTTTTTGTGCGTAGTTTTTTACGAATTACGTTGCCATCTTAACGCGGATCGGAAAGAAAAGTAATAGCACA
Source organism: Nannobrachium achirus (assembly GCF_963921795.1). Classification (NCBI taxonomy): domain Eukaryota; kingdom Metazoa; phylum Chordata; class Actinopteri; order Myctophiformes; family Myctophidae; genus Nannobrachium; species Nannobrachium achirus. The sequence goes on from NC_137814.1 coordinate 6,437,137, forward strand.
CCATTCCCGGCCGAGCCGCACGTTTTGATGTATATATTGTGGGGGTGGCGTAAATCTACAATAAGTGTTTTACCATTGCATTGCATGGCAGGCACACTTAACTAAGTATGGCTGATTACAATAAGTGTTTTGCCATTGCATTGCATGGCAGGCACACTTAACCAACTATATAACTATATAAGTATGGCGGATTACAATAAGTGTTTTGCCATTGCATGGCAGGCAATCTTATATTAACTAACCGGTCTGATTGCTGATCTCTCCATCAGCACAGGCAAAGCAGTCAAAGAAGCACACAGGTTTTCCTTTCCTCAAGGCCTTCCAGGTTCCAGGGGAGCAGCTCTCACTGCACACTGACCGAGGAGGCTGCAGAGGATATTATCTACGATCAGTCTGCAATCTCAGTCTAAACTCACATTCACATCATGACATCAACATTAGTTATTTTAGAAAGCTGAAGTGACCTCTGTGGATTCAAAGCTCCAGAAGATTCTGTCTTCATCAAGTATGAGTTCTTCATCTCCGGAAGCTGACTGCTTGAACACACCTACTTTTTGTACTTTTAGACTTCCATTAGGGAACCACTCCCAGTTCATGACATCATAGGTCGGTAAAGCAGTTCCATGCTCATCAAACAATACATGATCCCCAGTTGTAGTCATGAAGTTGACCTTTTCCATGTAATATGCAAGCTAGACATTGTGTATAAGACACACTTTCAATGACACCCTTGTAGTTATTATGCAGCTATTTACAAAACAACATAAACATTATATTGCAGTGGTGGACGGGGAATTGCTCACCCGCTTTCTGATCTAGTCTACTTGCCAGCCCATAGAGCCCCATTGTGAACCCGGACATGTTGAGTACACCAATGTTTTATGTTAGAAATGTTGAGTATGGGTCCCCAGCATTTAGAAACTGCCGGATGCTAACTTGCATATGTTGAGCAATTTGCATAATTTGCATAATTAGCTTTAACTAGAAAATATTGTTCCTTCGAAACAATTGTGGGCTCGCTTCAAGCCAGAAAACAATGGCTATAGCCTATAAAAGTACAAAATGTCAAGATCGCAGGCAGTGCTCTCTTTGATGTTACTGACGTCAAAGATTGGTCCATTTTGTTCCAAAAATGTGTTGTGCAAAAGTTGACCCGCTGGTGGCGCTATAACAGGCCAATGTAAGAAGGGTGGTATCTGTTCCTTGACCTATTGGGAATGTGCTTGCAAGATTTCACGCACATTGCAGGCTGTGTTCATGATTTGAGGTGTTTTTGGCTTTGGCCACTTTATCGCTGCTTGCAGCTATATTTATTATTATTTTTTTTTGTGTGTGTGCACTTCATAGGCATATTAGATAAAGGTCCTTAGATTGTGTGTAGAATGTTTCATGCAAATTGCTAAAAAAAATCCTAACGGGTTTAAGCGTTTCACAAACTGCTCAAAATGATATAGTGCCCCCCTTTGGCCAATTGGAGTAAGATTGGTTTTAGTGATATTTGGACTAACACTCTACATCTTTGCCAAATGCCATGAACATGTTACTTTGCATGTATGATTTAGAGGCAGAAGAATAATTTGCATAAAACTGCAATATTCATTGAATTATTAAAAAAGCATGTTCAATTATTTTTTTTAATCCGATCTGACAGATCTTTAGATATTGGTCCAAAGTTCATGTAAAAAAAGTTTTGTGGACGTGACGCGAAAATTCCAGAATAAAAGCGGGTTTAAGTGTTTTACAAACTGCTCAAAATGGCGGAAAATCTAAGGGCGGAGCTTACTTAACAAAGACACAGATGTCTTCCGCTCGAGTCAAAGCACGCGTGTAAGCAAGTTGCATGTCTTAAAACGAAACGAGTCATGACTTATGCCCGTTTGAAGTTTGAATTTTCAAACGCTTCGTATAGCGCCCCCCTTTGGCCGATTGGAATAAAATTGGTTTCAGTGATACTTTGACTAACCCTCTACATCTTTGCCAAATGCCATGAACGTGTAACTTTGCATGTATGATTTAGAGGCCGAAGAATAATTTGCATAAAACCGCAATATTGATTGAATTATTAAAAAATTATATTTCACTTCAAAAGTCCAAAGTTCATGTGAAAAAAGTTTCGTGCGCTAAACGAAAAAAAAAAAAAAAAAAAAACCCAGGAGGAGATCGATTTTTTATGTTTTTCATATAATTAAAAATTCTGGGGGATCTAAAGGTCAAAGGTCAAAAGTCAGAGCGTAAAAGTTGTTCGGCATGAGGAGACGCATACGTGTATACAGGTTTCATGGCTGTACCTACAGCGCCACCATTCGGCCGATTGCTGTAAAAAATAATAGCACACTTCGCCACTGTAAACTGAACACATTGATGTTTTTATTTTCATTTTCTCACTAAGTTTGTAAGAGTAGAAAGGAACCGAAGTTCCCGTCTACTGAACCTCCTCTCCAAGTTTTGAAACTGTAGCCCCTATTATGGTTTGCGAGAGAAAAATATTTGAATATGAGTTTTTGCGATTCCCATTATAAGTCAATGGGGAAAATTAATTAACTAATAAATTAATATCAATTAAACTATACAACTTTTCTCTTAGCAAAATCATAGCACAAGATTCCCGATGAAGCCGGTCGATTTGACATATGGCGCGAGTGTGTGGCGCAAAAACTGTGGGCCGTGAAACGCGCCGAAAAAAAAGTTTATCTAGAAAGAATAAAGTCTCCCTAGAACTATAGTGTGTTGCCCACACTAAAAATAATGACAATATCTAAAGTGTGCTCGCCTTACAGGCGAGCCCACAATTAGCATAATCACCTATATGGATAATATGTCAAAAACTGATTGGACGATTTGAACAATATTGGAGTGGTTTTGGGAGTTATTGAGGATGCTGAATCCATTTCTGACATTTTCTAAATTCAAAACAGACGTTTTAAACCAGAAAATGCTATATAACAACTTAAATTGGGATGATTTTGATACTTTTTAGTTGATTTTGATTATGAATTAAATTATAAATGTGGTTATTTATATGCTTATACATTATCTGCATTTCAAAAGCAAAATATAGACAATCCACACTAATTATTAGAACAATGACTGCCACAATAGCCTACCAAAAATAGTCACTTCATCATTTTAAAAATCAACAAAAAAGTATCAAAATCATCCCAATTTAAGTTGGTATATGGCCATTTCCGATTTAAAACGGCCATTTTGAATTTAGAAAATGTCACAAATGGATTTAGCATCCTCAACAACCCCCAAAACCACTCCAATATTGTTCAAATCGGCCAATCAGTTTTTGACATATTTTCCATTATTATAGGTGATTATGCTAATTAAAGCTAATTATGAAAATTATGAAAATTGCTCAACATATGCAAGTTAGCATCCGGCATTTTCTACATGCTGGGGACCCATACTCAACATTTCTAACATAAAACCTTGATGTACTCAATATGCCAGGGTTCACATTCTGGCAAGTGGACTAATCTGGGAGAGCCTGGCTTAAAAGTGTGAATTCATATCATACCTGCCATGGTTGTATTGACTGCAGGCTGGCACAGCTGTGCCCAATGAAAGGCCCTCTTCCTGGCACACATTGCAACATGTCATGAAGTGCATGGGCCAGAGCATACACAACCTTGTACACACTGTACTCTAGACTGTCTGAATTATCAAACAGGTATGATACTTCTGCCATGTCCTCTTGTCCAGTACACCCCGGTTGAGCTCCATACATTGGAGAACCCGGAAACGCACACCCAAACATCATCTCCCAAAACTCCATCAGCTGATGACACCAAACCATGACAATTAGTTTAAATCAGTTTAACATTGCAGCTTAAATGTAGGGTAAGGGATATTTTTGTTGTTAAAAAATGGACGTTTATTTTGCCACACTAATTTATTATTTATTATCTTTCAATGTGGTCACACAGTGTCCATTGTGCACGATCGCACTAATGTTGTGCTTTCTGTGGTACACCGCCGTACAGAAGAAAGAAATCCTTTGTTTGTGTGACAAAGAATGCCCGGGCAGGTGGCGAGCGAGCTCCGAACCGTTTCAATAGTGAAGTCAGACAGGATCAACAAACAGAGAAATTGGCATTTTCCTGCCAAATGGGAGAATGAGCCCGAGACAATGGAGATTGCATTTAGTCTAGAGCTAGAGTCTCTAGAGCGGGTCCGCACCATCAATTAAATGATGACGCATGTCTTTCGATTAAATTATATAAAATTATGTCTCATCAAACTCATTGGTGGCGCATTGGACGGACCTTTGTATCTCGTCATGTGGCAGTAAATGAGTTTTAATTGTGGGCTCGCTGAAACTTATTAGTGTGGTTGCCCTAACAGGGCAACACACTATAGTCCTGGGGAAACTTTATTAGTGTGGTTGCCCTAACAGGGCAACACACTATAGTTCTGGGGAAACTTTATTAGTGTGGTTGCCCTAACAGGGTGTTGACTATGTCCCAAAATGACGATTCAGGTCACCCCATGATCATTTTAGGCTTGCATCCTCAGGGGACAATTCCCTGAGGAGAGAGGCCTCCTGTTAAGTGTTGTGAGAGTGTTACTAATGTTGCATAGGTATACATCCACATAACATGGGAAGGCGTCCTGCAGGTCTTACCAGACTAACCTTATGTAAACAGGTTAATAGGCCCTCTGAGGGATCTTATGTCAATAATATAAGTAAATAGGCCTACGGAGTGTTCGACTTGGCACTGTGCATTTGGAGCGGTAACCGCGGTAACCGCCATAAGGTCCGACCTGAATGTACAGTGTCAGGTTGTCCATTGTGGCTACAAGGCCGAATAAAAAACAAATGCAACAATGAGAATAAAAGATATAAAAAAATCGAGCAAAAGAAAAAATAGGATTTATTCTTAAAGTTGTGCCTGCACCTTTTGCAATGATTGATAGGTGAAGTGAGAGAGGGTGATGATCTGACAGGTTAAGGTTTTCTTATATGATTTACAAATGAGAAACAGTCAAGACCTTTCAGATATCACATTCCATGTAAATAGAATAGACATCAGGAATGACAGCATTGAAAGAAGGAGCTTGTAGATCGGCTATTTTAAAGACTCAGCCAAAAAATGGCATGAGCTTGTAGATCGGCTATTTTCAAAAGAAAATATATAAAGTGCTGAAAAGCTATCTTTCAAACTGTCATCTCTGAATTTACCAAAGGTGTCGAGTTGCAGGAGGCATACTGTACACGCCGTGCTTTAACCTTGTCAACCTATTTCCCTCCCAAACTGTATTGATTGAACTCTGTGGGTTGTGAAATAGATGCGGAAAACTAAACATATGCAGCCGTTTTTATGGCTGATGCGGCTGGGTGGAAACACAATCTCAGCAATAAAATCAACTAGGCGAGGTACTAGGCGAGGGGCCCCGACGACAATCTCAGCAATAAAATCGACTAGGCGAGGGGCTCCGACGACAACGTACACGACAATGTACGTTTTTACGTGCTTGCATATTCTTCATTTCCGTAGTTAAATAGGCCATGGTATCGTGCTCGCATATTCTTCATTTCCGTAGGTAAATAGGCCATGATATCGCTATGGTTGCTGATTTGCAGACAAGCTTTGTGGTGAGACGCTCTTGGCGGCCCCCACCATATAGGACAAACATACATGTCTAGCTTTACATTGAGTACATGACTCTTGGCGGGTTTCCACCCTGCATGACAAACATATTGGCGGGCTATCACCATGGAAAACAAACATACATGTCCAACTTTTATGTGACTGTTGAAATGAGTCTTGGTTATTCATTGTTGAGATGTTTTCCCGCGAAAATGATCTTGTGGGGGAGTGACCCAGATAAGCTCCCGGAGGAGGGGTATAAATGGGTGGTGTTGCGAGCCTCTGGAGTTCTTCTAGGACCGATCACTTGTAGCGTTAGTCCCTTTTCTCTGACCTTCATCTTATGAGGCTTCACTACCCTTTTATTTCCTTCAGCCGTGACACTTAGCTTCTTTTTAAAATGCATAGTATAGAAAAGGCTCATAGCTATTATTATAATCTGCTTTGCTCAATTTTCTAATATTTTGATAAATGTTTAGAATAGTTACTCCAATGTAACTTTTATAACTTTTTACATTTTTAAACCTTGTAATCAATTTTTTATTTGTTTAACTTTTACATTTTTAACTTTTCTGTAAGCCATTTTTTCCTTTTCTTAAAAGACAAAAAATAATATAACTTAAAAGGAGTGTAAAAGCCTTTTTACCAAACCATCTTCTCCAGTCCTTTTCTTTCTTATTTCTGAGTTAACAACTATATAAGGATCCAAGGGTCTCCTCAACAATATCGCGTTCAGCCCCTGAGGTAAGCAAGGATTCTGCCACACTACGGCCACACATTTACTGATACATTCTCACACCTCATATAGGTAGATCTTGTAATTGATGTTTAAGGAGTATGTCATGATCCACAGTATTGATGCTGTTAATGCATTGGGAATTGTGCTCTGGTTTATTTCATTGTACATGTTGCTGAAAAGGATGAGAATCGTATATATTAACACTGCATATGGTGGAAGGAATTGAGTACACAATCTTATGACTCCCACACTTTAGGGTTGCATTCTGAGGGTGTTAACATTTACCTAGGATAACGTAGCTAATTTTCCTACAGACATTAAGGGGTAACAGTCACCATCTTTAAAAGATTATAATCAAATGTGGGCTAATTCATACATTATTGCCGCTTTTCCAAGGAGATGCGTCCTAAGTTCCTTCCGCCAGCAAGTGTACTTGTGTAGTATATTCGGTTGTTTTGGATCGACAGAAACTTCACACTTTTGCATGTATCTAGTTGAGGGAGTAGGACAGGTTATTCACATGAACTCTTGGGGTGCTATTTAGCCAGGGTAGGTGGCCAATAAGCGCGCTTCCCCAGGCTAGACCCCCTTGTACTTCTGTGAGTGGGTCGATAGACTTTGAGGAGCTCTCTCAACCTCTACCCTTTTCTCTATAACAGTCCTCTCACATTTATTTCCTTCCAGTTCCCTCTCATAAGTTAGAGGATTAAACTAGTTGGAGAGAGGAGTTATTGAGAGGTCTATTGGTGGTAACCAGGTTAGGTCCGAGCTCCAGTTTTACTCCCTTAGAAGGCCTTTAAGGGAACTGGCCGGGCTAGCTACGACCTGAAATTACCATAGGGAAACGATTTGCTGTCTCTTCTTTCCCTACCGCAAGCGGTAGCAGTTCCATAGCATACACTTCTGTGTTCCCGCTTGTTTAAAAGGTCCCTGAGGCGTATTTGGAAATGACACCCGGGCTCCAGGCGGAGCCGCTCGATTGTCCACGACACTGCAAGCGGCGCGCAGGCCAGCGGACCTTGGTCCTGCTCTTCGCCCCCGAGCGCCGCAGGCGCAAGTGGCCGCGAAGAGCGGGCCAGGGCCGGCCGCGCGAGTTACGAAGCCGTGGTGAATGCAATCGTTATATTTATGCCCAGGCCGTAAGGCCTGGGCAAGCCCACGATAAACGCCCTGTCCAAGCGACTACAATGGAGCGCTCCCTAGCTCCGCTTCAGCCAATCAAAAGCCTCAGTGGGCGGGGTTTCCCTGGAGCCCGGGTGTCATTTCCAATCACGCGTCCCTGAGGGGGCCTCCTGTCTGTAATTTACACACCTCTTTCAGGGGTTGGGACCTCAGGGGTCCCGACTTTCTGTCAAGGTCTACAAGGGCAACACACTATAGTCCTGGGGAAACTTTATGACTTACTAGAGTGACAAAAGTTTGGCCGCTATCTCCTCCCACAGTTTTTGCGCTACACACTCGCGCCATACGTCAAATCGACTGGATTCATCGGGAATCGTGTGCTATCATTTTGCTAAGAGAAAGGTTGTATAGTTTAATTGATATTCATTTATTAGTGAATTAATTTTCCCCATTGACTTATAATGGGAATCGAAAATTCTGCCGTTCAAGTATTTATTTCTTCTCGGAAACCGTAAGGCCTAAATTTACAATATTAGGGGGGAAGATTTATAATAAATCCTAGAATATATTAAAAATGATTACATCAGTCGGCCTCATGGTGGTGCTATAACAGCCCACTTTACGTTTTGGCCTATAACCCATATAGGTCCCGCCCATTTGCGTCAGGATCGATTTTCCGCCATTTTGAATTTTCTTCAAAACACACTTTTTGCTCCTTTTCCCACATATTTTCTCCAAATGTCACAAAAATCGGTACACAATATCTCTGTACCGATGCGATAAACATAATCAAGCGATATTTCGATAGTCCATACCGTTCGTCCGTAACAGGCTTCCAAAGTTAACGGGAGGTGCCCGTTTTGCAAAGAATAGCCATGAATCATCAACGAAACGTCCAGTCAACACCAAATTTTCTCCACAAGTCACGGATGGTATACTCAACGAATTCCCAAAAGCAGTTCCACTTCGACCCATAGGGGGCGCCACGAACGACACGACCCTCTCAAAACAAAACACAAAGGATCTCGGGAGCGACAGGACAACGCAATCGCTTGGCGAAACTTGTGGGAGGAGCCCATTTCTTAAAAACAAGACGCCGTATCCTTACATCACAAACGCAGGATCCATCGTGCATCGCGCGCCCCCGACGGTATCCGTCCCGACATCGTCTCCCTCGGGCCCCGGCGTTTTCCTCTGGGTCACGGCGGCGCATCCCCGCGACTCGCGCCGGGGCAGGGCGGGCAACCACACTCGCAATTTCCCAAATTGCTAATTTTCTAGTCTATCAGTCATATCAGTCAGTCAAGTAAGTTCTCCTCAAATCTTTGGCACCTATCAACTCCTACATATTTACACCGAAAAACACCATTCAAACTTTAATGTGTTCAGCTTACTGTGGTGACGTGTGCTATTACTTTTTACAACACTTGGCCAAAGGGTGGCGCTGTAGGAAGCCTTTGAAAGTGCAAACTTTTAACAGGTATAGCTCATGCTCTATTTGACATACAGCCATGAAACCTGGACACATATGCGTCTGCTCATGCCGAACAACTTTGCCACACAACTTTTTTTACATGAACTTTGGACCAAAATCTAAAGATCTATCTAATCGTATTTCTTTTAAATTGAAACATTCAGTTTTATGAAAAGTATTCTTCTGCCTCAAAAACATACATGCAAAATAACATTTTCATGATGAAATACTGTAGAGGGTTAGTCCAAATATCACTGAAATCAATCTTACCCGAAATGGCCAAAGGGGGGCGCTATATAATTTTGAGCAGTTTGTAAAACGCTTAAACCCGTTTTTATCCTGGGATTTTTGAGCGATTTGCATGAAACATTCTACACGCAATCTAAGGACCTTTATCTAACATGCCTATGAAGTGCACAAAAAATAAATAAATAAATAAATAATAATAATAATAAGGGTAATAATAATAACAACAATAATAATATACCTGCAAGCAGCGATAAAGTGAAGGCCTCAAATCATGAACACATGAACACAAATTTTGCAGGCACATTCCCACTAGGTCAAGGAACAGATGCCACCCTTCTCACATTGGCCTGTTATAGCTCAACCAGCGGGTCAACTTTTGCATAACACATTTTTTTGAACAAAATGCCTCAAATCACGAATGCAGCGTCTGATTGCCGTGAAAGGCCCAAGAACATGTGGCACCCTTTTCACATTGGCCTATTATAGCGCCACCAGGAGGCCAAAAAAACCTACCTGACCTGCCGGAGACCTGTACTCAGAAGAACACTGCTTTTATTTTTTCTTTGATTTCTTTTCCCACTTATCTTGCTTTTCCTGCTTTTTTCCGCCGCTTTTTTCCTTTACTACTTTTTCCTGGCTTGGCCACTTTATCGCTGCCTGCAGCTATATTTATTATTATATTAGAACCAATTACAGAGTAGTAGCTAACTCAATATTTTTTGACTAGTATGAACTCAATAGTTTTGCCTAGGTGTTACTTAATTTAGTTTGTTCCAATTTAAATATTCTCATATTAAATGTGTTAAACAGTGTAGATTGTTTGTTAAGTAACAGGGTTATCCTGTCTGAGTTCTCTATCCTGATTGGATAAGATTGGCACACCGACCTGAACATGAATTTTATGTTTAATTTCAGAGCTGGAGACTTGGGGACTGGAGACATGGAGACTCACATTGCTGAACAAACACTCTATAGCAATGAGTACTATAAGAATACATCAATACAGAGCTATTTAACACTTATTTTAACCAATGAAAAATCACTTACCCTACCTTTAAAAATAGAATGAAACTAAAGACTCACTAGGGCGTTGTCAGGACGTATTTTCATCAGGAAGTCCCTCAGACCAGGCAAGCCCCCATCATGGGGTTCCAAACCCATATGTCCAGTCAGGACGTTCTTGTACAAAGGGTCCTCGAACATAGAGTGTCGCATAATATCGGTCAGCCACTGTAGACCTGTCAAATTCTGCTCGCTCACCTAATGCAGGGGTGGGCAATGATGGAGAGGGACACTATATTTTCACAGTCACTCCAGCAAAGTAGTTTATTGCAAAAAACACATGGATTTTAATTGGGGTCATTTTTGACGCCACTCATGGAAGAGTGGGGTAGTGATACAAAAACAGCAATTTAAAATTAATGAAAGAATAAATAAAAATGCAAATGGCCTCATGTCACAAACATGTTTCATGAGGAATACCTGGAATATGAAAATATTAACACTTTTACTTTTAAAGATTTTGAAGAACAACATTTTTGACCCCACTTATGCATCTAAGGGTTAAAAAGGCAAAGAAGTTTAAAAGTATGTGACTTTTTAGGGATTCAAATTCAAAAGCATCAGACCTACAAAAGATCTTCAAGATCACTCTGCGTTTCAAGCTTGTAGAGCAGAGTTGGGGTCCGTTACTCAAAAAGGTAGTGCACTACATATTAAATATTACTTTTGAAAAAAGTAGTGCCTTACACTACTTCATTACTCCCTGGAGAAAGTAACTAGTTATACTACTCGTTGCACTACTTTTGCGTTACTCCATAAAAAAGCCTGAGATGCATTGCCAACATATATTAGATGTATTAAATATTTATTATATATTATAATAATATCTAATACAATACAGTTATGTTGTTCAATGAAGTGAGTCCCAGGGCTCACTGGTGGTCATTTGAATGAGTATAATTATAATAATAATAATAATAATAAGAAGAAGAAGAACAATAAATAAAAATGATAATAATGTAATTATTTCCGAGCCATACTGTAGCATTCTAGCTGCAGAAAACTTCCCATTTGCTTAAAAAAGCAACATAACAGCGATGTTTTTTGCATAAGGAATATATTTATTAATTGTCCGTCATCATGACAGCGTCATGTCAGAGTCTCAGAGCTTGGTGAGGTGCTCTTTTTCCCTCTCTCTCTCAGCCTACATGGATTTCCATGCAGTAGGCCATTTCATTCCTGTGGATTTCTGGATATTTAATATTCACTATTTGGGGGGTTTGGTTTATCTTGTCACATGTAGGATATTAATATATAAGCTGTGATTCAAACTTCGGCTTTGCACACCTCGTGATATGCGCTGCCAGCTAGTGCCACTCTTTTTTTTCTCTTTTCTCTCTCTCTCTCTCTCTCTCTCTTTCTCTCTCTCTTGAATCATAGGCAAAAGGTAATTCATTTCTTTGCTTGATATTATAAATCTCCTTATTTGGGGGTTTTGCTGTATTTAGTCCCTTGTATTAATCTATGTGCGACGGTTATCAAATGTCGGGTGGCTGCTGCTTGATTGCCACAGTGTCACCGTGACCTGCTGCTGCACTGAAAACTGCAACTGCAAACTAACTCTTCTCTGGTTAGTTATTTTAGGGAAATGACAGTTCCAATGTTCTATTAAGACAAGTGATGATGTTTACAATCGGTTCCTGCTGAAGGCAGAAGCAGGAACTGCAGGCACGAAAGGAGCGAGTAGCGAGTAACCTGTAACCTGGTTAAGGAGCTGATCCAAGTCGATTGCGTAATAAATGACCACACGAGCTTTGGATTCCTGCATCACAGTGACAATCCTCTCCACTTCGTCAAATAGATTGGTGTTATATTCATTGGTGCCCTGTCTCATATACTCCACATATGCCAGACACCCCGCACCAGTACGCTCCAGCTCTGACCGCATGATCCTGACGATATTGTGGCCATCATGGTCATCATTGACCACCAGTCCTACACAGGTCCACCCGAACCGCCTCATCATCTGGACGACACCTCGCAGCTGATAGGACGAAGCATGGCGGGATATTTCATTAGTCTAGATCAGGGTTATATTTTCATTTTTTCATTTATTTCGAACATATTAAAATAGTAAAAAAGTAGGGCTGGGACTCGATTAAAACATTAATCTAATTAATCAGAGGCTTTGTAATTAATTAATCGAAATTAATCGCATATGTTTAATCGCATATAAATATTTGACCTGAGAAGCATTGTTTTCAAGTAAAACACATTTTGTTGTACGAGTGAATCAACGAGTGAGTTTTTTAAATCTAAATTTCGCATCCACTGGGCCAAGCAAAACGCTCTGATCGGCTACTTCTCCCTTTGCGTTTGTTGTCTCTTCTTGGTTGGTGCATCGCTATGATCGGTATGCCCGAAACTGAAGGTTCTGTGGTGCAAAAACTAAGTGCGATTAAAATGCGTAGGAAGAAGTTTGTGCAACTTATCAGGTCCTACCCCTTCATTTTATAACATAAATATCTTAAATAGTTAAGTATTATGGCTTTCCGCCCCAGTGTCTATACACTCAAATTAGAAACAGTAATTAGCAAAAATAAACAATAAACATTCAATCAAGCTTACTAATCAAAACAATCCAGATCTGAACCAGATCTGCTGTACACAAACGATTCTAACTGATATCTATTTATGATGTCCATTTTATACATTTTCTTAAACTTGTTCCATGATACACTTTGTTTCAGTTCGTCACCCCTTTTGCAGATATACAGTGTTGTTTTACATTGATCCTCACAAATGGATGGTCAAACATACATCAAATCATAATGACACTCCCTCCCTTGGAACCACTTTTGGATATTGTACGGATTTGTTTTTCTTCTGCTTTGTACATTATATGAGCTGTTTTCAGGTCAACCAGATCTTTGAATTTTAGAGTTTTTAATTTAATAAAGAGTTTGTTAGTTGGCTCTTTTTTGAAGAATAACTATTGAGTTAGTATTTGTTATGTATGTTTCCCCACACCTCCACACAGTAAGTTATGTATGGTAGTATAAATGAACAATACAACAGATATAATGAAGTTTTATTTAAATAATCTTTAACCTTATATAATATTGCAATTGACTTGGCTATTTTGGATTTTACATCATTTATATGAGGCTTCCAGCTTATTTTGTTATCTATAATTACTCCAAGAAATTTGACCTCAGTTACTTCTTCAATTTCAATTTCATGTAGGGGAGAGCGGGGTAAACTGAGACACCGGGTAAACTGAGACGCTCCATTTATCTTGGCAATGGAACACATTTGTGGTCATTTGACCATTATATTTTCAAAGCCCCTTGAATTTCCCACTTGTCATGAAAAGAGAGACCTGATAGTGCTGTAGAAAACATGCTTTTTTCAAAAAAAAATGTTTTTTGCATGTAAAAGTAATTTTTCTTGCTGTCAACATACTCAGCTGTTGTGTCAAAGCAAATTGATGCAGGGAGAACATTTTATATCATACATGTTGATGAACTACCAACTTATAAATCCATGTGATAGATGCTAGCTGAAGATTACCCAAAATGTGGCTGTGGGGTAAAGTGAGACAATTGCTTCGGGGTAAAGTGAGAGACTATCTCACATTATCCCAACATGATAGACATGGAGAAAGCTGTAAAAACCTGATTAAAGGGTGTACCAAACTAGTCTCAGTTGATTCTTATGTATTTTCCCCTGTAGAATCCATTTTTGATATATATTTCTTTGTATTGTGCATAATTAATGAGATAATTAGCATATTTGACTACATTTGACTAAATATGCCAATTATTTCATTAGTTATGCACAATACAACAATATACTTTGCAGAAATAGATTCTACAGGAAAAAATACATGAGGATCAACTGAGGAAAGTTTGGTAAACCCTTCTATACATTTTTTATAGGGTTTTTAGTTTTTTCCTTCTGCCCATGTGTCACATTATTTGACACATGGGTGGAAATGACAGGACAAACCCTATTAAAAGAATGTCTGCTATGTACATTTTTGTATTGTGCATATTTAACCTGGTTAACCGGGTTTTTGTGTTTTTATGGTAGTTTTAAAGTGAAAAAAGTAAGTGGATCACTTTACCCCGTTGATTTCTCTGGTCTGTCTCAGTTTACCCCGGTCCTGGGGTAAACTGAGACACAAGACCACTTTTTTTAAAACAATCATATTTTCTCTGCCTTTTGTCTTGAATATGTTCTGATATCTTCCATTGTTAGGAAACATCCCAAATTACTGGGAAATACGTACATTTTTACTGATATATCTTTTAGTTCGCCTAGAGGGGAGCAAATGTAAAAAGTGTCTCAGTTTACCCCGTCTCTCCCCCTATTGTTATTTTTTTTAATATTATTTATTCTAAATTTTGTGTTAATTTATTAGAATCAAACCAAATATTTAATGTCTTCAATTCCTGCTCCACTGTTTCCAAAAGTTGTTCCAAGTTAACTCCGAAACAGATCAAGTTTGTATCTGCAAAGATTATTGTTTTCAATAGTTTTGAAACCTCACATAGATTATTTACTTACAAGATGAAGAGCAAAGGACCCAGAACAGAACCCTAAGGAACTCCATATTTAACAGTCAACATTTGTGATTACAGTCATTTATTTGTACATACTGGTTTCTACTTTGCAAATAACTACTTACCCAAGCCAGCGCTACCCCTCTGATTCCATCTCTCTATTTTTTTTCAATAACAAGTAATGATGTACAGTATCAAATGCTTTACTGAGGTCTAGAAATACTCCTATTGCATACTCTTTATCTACTAATGCCTTGTTTACTGTCTCCACAAATTCTATTAGTGCGTGTGTTGTTGTTCTATTGGCCCTAAAACCGTATTGCTGTCAACATAATACTTTGTGTTTAGAGATAAACTCATCTAGCCTCTTGTAAAAAACTTTCTCCCTGTCTATTTGAGTTTTACATCCCTGCATTACTGGATGGTTTACTTGTTTCCAGAGAAAATGTGTTCGAGTGTGTAGTGTGGAGAGAGATTGAGAGAGGAGAGAGAATGCGATTTTTTTTTTTTTATAATATGGGGGTGAAAACCTTGTTTGTCCAAAACCGTTCGTTTTGCATTTTTCATTTTAAAAATGATTTAAGCTAGTGAAAACAGACGATCTACAAGCACACAACGCCTCGCACCACTGTTTTCACAACTTTTGTGCGATGGCCTAATATGATGAAGCAGGGCGTTACTTTGCGAAAGAAGGTACAAATTTGAAATTGGAGATACAAGGATTCCACCCGACAACGACAATATCTAAAGATCCCGAGGATCACAGTAAACATATCAACATGAATAACATGAGATACTGACATAATGCAACACTAGTAGGATTTAATCTTAGTGTCTCTGTTCCTATGGGCTTAGTGGGTTTGCTGCAGGAAACTCTCCGAAATGTACCTTTTCATGACTTTTCCTTAACACATCATAAAAAATGTGTTTAACCATCTGAGATATTTTGTAAATATGAATAGTAGACTGCACTGCAATAAATATGGGGCTTATTTCCTATTGAAGGTGGCCCAATTGGGAGGTTATATATATATATATATATATATATATATATATATATATATATACAGTGTATATATGTAGCACTGGCCCTTTAAGAGGGCAGTGCATATAAGGCTGGCTAGGGTTCGAGGCCCTCCATTTGCCAGAAGCCTGACAAACAGTGTTTGGACCTGGAGGCATGGGTGGTGCAGCATAGCAGTTGGTAAGGAATATTCTACTAAATGGGGGGGGGGGGGTGCTTCACAGAGCCTCCAGGTCTAACTGGGTTGCTTAACCATACACCCTGTGGTTGTGCAGCGAGAGTGAGAATACAGTATATTGACGGGGTATGTTTTAATTTGTATTTTATATAATATAATATGCATTGGTTATAATGAATTGTAATGAATGTCTTTATGGAAGGGTAACCAGATTTATCTATATCTCCTGTAGGAGCTGAACCGCATTCACTGTTTTTCCCACGTGCCACAAATATAATGTAGTTTGTAGTGACTAGGACAATAGGACTATGTGCCATATTAGGGTTGAGTCAGAGTGACAGACATACTGGGCCATCCTTTAATTTGATTTGTTTGCTGTGTTTACTCGAATTACTTTATTTACTCTAATTACTTTATTTACTTTATTTACTCGAATTACTTTATTTACTCGAATTACTTTATTTACTTTATTTACTTGAATTACTTTATTTGAGTTTTGCGTGTCTTGATTTGTTTTGTTTGCAATGTTGATTTAGTTTAGAGGCTCCAGTAGGCCTTAACTCAAAACCCATTTGTCCTCGGGCTTAGTCCCATTTCAAGGTTTCCTAGGATATATATATATATTGCTGACTAACCCCCTTCTTTTCTGTATATCAACTATTTACTATTTTGATACTTGTAATAAAACGTGACACTTTTGATACATCAGCCTCCGGTTCTGTTCATTCTGAACCCGTACCTACTTGGGGAACCCGTTACCTTGTCTAGCCTATACAGTATATGGTGAATGTATTTAAAGGATCCCTCTCTCCTATTTGTGAGGGTGGCGTTGTCAGTACATAATTGAGCCCTTGCTACATATATATATATATATAGTGTGTATATAAGTGTATTGAAGGACCACAACAGCTTCACATGGTTTTGCAACTCAGAGTTTCATGCCATCAGGCAAAAAGCCTGCAACAACAAGAAAGGACAGACATGAGATAATATGAGATTTGTAAAAATACAGGCATATCCGAAAATCACAAAAACCAATACATGAGTGTACTTCAGGTTGATAGCAGGTATGGACTAGAGTAACTCAGACCACTATCCAGTAAACAGACCAGGGCTGAGGAAAGTCATAGTACATGCAAGTTCTATAGAGTAGTGAGGTGTGACGTAATTTACACATCCTACCTGGTTTGCGGTTTTCTTCCCCCATTCTGAATTCCCATAGACCTTGGCTTTTTCATATCGTGTCATATAAGAACTATGTTCCAATTATAAACAAATTATCTCAGCGGTTTGACTCATATGGATATGAATAAGGAACCATGAGGTAAAGAGGTACTAAAATTGGCTTGAATGGATTGACTCTACATGGTTCTCATCGTGGTACCATGCTAATCTTCTCGTTTCAATTTTAGCCCAAAGACAGTGCCTGTTGCCAACAAAGGGCATTTGGTATTGCATCTGAAATGGCTTGAAATCAGAGACAGACAGAACATGAAATTTAAATAGGCTAAAACATGTATAAAACCGTATTATGGACAAATATTTATATAAAATATATATTTTGAAAAGCATGGTGGGCCCCTTTAAACAAAGAGTTGATACTTGATAATATCGGATATTTACCAGCATACCGTGGTGTTGAGATTTACTCACAAACACTATCTAATTTATATACAGATAGACTCTGAGACTCTACATAATACATAATTGAATAGCTTTTAACCCTGTTTAATACATTATAAAATGGCAGTAATGATATAATCTAGAAAAGACAATTCCTACGAATTTCCTGCAGCTCGCTAAGTGTGTGCATCGTGTAGCATTAGCATTTTTAGCATTAGCTTTAGCAATTTAATATTATCATTTTTTACATTAGCATTTGTAGCATTAGCATAAGCATTTTAGCATTACCATGCTGCGAACTGGAGTTATGGCTGTTTAAAGCCCAGTCAATAGGAAGACATAGCAATTCAGGCTTTTGCAAATCCCGCCCCATTCTGCCCACCCTGTAGACACTAGGGCTTCCAGTGTGTGCCACAATTCCTAGCGGAAGTGCTGCGTTTAACGGACGTTACGTCATGCGATGCGGGTCTGTTTACATTCCCCAGCGAAAAAACTAAAATAGATTGTAGCTCTTAACTCACTCTTAACACATGGGCGGCCAAGGTTTATAACATTTATAGCTGTTGCTGCTGCCACCATTGACTTACTGTTTGTTTTGACGAGCCCCGCAAGCTTCTTGCGTGTGCACGTGCGTGTCCAGAGAAGATTGAGGAGGATAATCCATTTGTTTACAAGCGCTCGCGAAACTTGCGGTAAAATCGCGGTAAAGTGTCGCCGTGAAAACAATCAGCTCTCTGTTTCCATGGGGCTGTTTTCATCTCATTCTCAGATAAAGCCGTTCTTATGTTTCAAAGTAGAATCTAAAGCCATGTTAAGTCCTTCCGTGATGGGAGAGCCAGAGGGGCTTCCTGCACTGACTGGGTGACGTAATGGATTCAGGTCATGCAAAGGGAAGCTGCAGTCTCAAAAAGTTAACTGTTTGTTGCCTCGTCCGTGAACGAGATAACTTCCTGTGGCAGGGGGACATCTAGTGGCCATAACTCGTCCCTGAACGAGTTTGGCGACATGAGTGTTAATAGGTGTAACATTGCAACAACAATGTTTTTGTTTTTATATTGTTTATTGCGAGCGTAACCGACGTAGCAGGAGACGTAGACCAGATTTTTTAGTGCAGGGAATACGTTTGCAGGAACACCGCACTGTGAAAAAAATACAGCTTCCGGGAAAATTCAGCCCCCCCTCCCAGAACGTCTTCTGCCTTCTATTGTCACCAGGCTTTTCTCTTCGCAGATGAGTAAGCCTGGCTACGCGAGGCTACATTCTGCCCTGTTACTATGGTGGAACATTTGACCCTGGGCAGATTGTTTTTATAGTGGCAGTGAATGGGATTTTTTTTATTTTTTCATAGCCTCATTACAGCTATATAAAGTACCAAAGGAAAAACATCTAGGTGATATTAATAAAAAGGGAAGACAAAGGTACAGTAGTTACATTGCAAAACAGGGGGTTTCCCCGAAAATATATGTTTTAATTAGTTTAATCCTCTGGATCAGAGATAGAATAGAAATAGAAAGAGAAAGCGCATTGCATCTTGGGTAGGAAGAGGACAGGCAGATTATAGTTCTCCTCACATAATAGGCTGGCTTTTCGTAATTCTGCCCATTTAAATTATATGTACCCAATCGTGACTCTTAGACCATTGATAAGGTCCATGTGAACTAGTTTGTTGAAGCTTATTCGTTATGATGAGCGAGATCGCTTGCCGTCGCTATCACCTCCCGCGGCCGTACCGGGCGATCTCCGTGTCGCGCAGTGCGGACAGTTTTGAAAGCCACATTCAACATTCTCCACTGCACAAACTCCACCCCCGATAGCAAAAAGTGAATGGTTTTTTCTGGTTGGCCAGTCAGGGAGTCTCAGGGACCAATCAGAAGGCTGACAAACGGTGAATTACAGCTTGCCCCTACTGGCTCGTCCCTATTGGCCATCCAAGTAGACACACCACGTTTCGAGGCGGTACCATGCTGCGAACTGGAGTTATGGCTGTTTAAAGCCCAGCCAATAGGAATACAGAGGGGGCGGGGCTTAGCAATTACAGCTTGTCCCTATTGGCCGGCTAAGTACACAGACCGAGTTTCGAGACAGTACCATGCTGCGAACTGGAGTTATGGCTGTTTAAAGCCCAGCCAATAGGAAGACATAGCAATTACAGCTTGTCCCTATTGGCTCGTCCCTATTGGCCAAATAGACACACCACGTTTCGAGACGGTACCATGCTGCGAACTGGAGTTATGGCTGTTTAAAGGCCAGCCAATAGGAAGCCAGAGGGGGCGGGGCTTCAACAATTACAGCTCAGGGATCCATACTAGGCCCCTTCCTGTTTTGCATTATATGCTCCCCCTTGGCAATATCATCCGCAACCATAACATCCTTTCACTGCTATGCAGATGACACGCAATTATACATCCCACTACAACCAGGTGTTTCAGGAAATATATCTATCTATGTCTTTTATCATGTCTCTCTGAGATTAAGAGCTGGGTGTCAAATCATTTCCTACAATTAAATGAGGCAAAATCAGAAGTTATAACTTCTGGCCCCTCAAATTCTGCACAGTCAGTGATCTCTGAGCTCGGCAGCTTGTCCCCCTATGTAAAGGTGGTGGCCCGTAATCTGGGCGTGCTCTTTGATTCCGGACTCTCGTTTGTTCCACAGGTCACACGAACAGTGCAAACATGTTACTTCCAGCTAAGGAACATAGCTAGAGTCAAAGACTTCCTATCAGCTGCAGATTTATAAAAGGTAATACAGGCTTTTATTTCTTCTCGTTTAGATTACTGTAACTCTATTTATTCCGGCCTCTGTAAGAAAGCAACATCACGTCTTCAATTAGTTCAAAATTCAGCTGCTAGACTGCTAACAAACTCCAAGAAACATGACCACATAACCCCCATTTTAGCTGCCCTACACTGTTTACCCGTTAGTTTTAGAATAGATTTTAAGATTTTACTGGTGACTTTTAAAGCTGTGAATGGCCTGGTTCGAAGTTATATTTCTGACATGCTGCAAGCCGATGCACACTCTAAGATCCTCAGACAAAGGCCTCCTGGAGACTCCCACACCAGAGCTTGTCACAAAAGGTGGCCAGGCTTTTTCAGTCAGGGCCCCAAAGCTTTGGAACGCCCTTCCTGTTGACCTAAGACATGCAAAATCAGTGTCCCTCCTGAAAGCACACCTTTATATTAAATGTTTTTCGTAAATGTTTTATTCTATTTTAATTTTACTATATTTTGCTTCATTTGTATGTGTTTATCTTATATTGTATGTAGGGATGGGTATCGTTCACCTTTTAATCGATACGATACCTTTTTCGATACCTGGGAATCGATACAATACCTTTTTCAATACCATTTTCGATAATTTTTATTCATTATTATTATAATTATTATTTGCCTTTTTCTATGGGCTATTTTATAGACGTTGGATCATTATCATAATAATAAACATTATAGGTTATTCTTGGCTATTTTCACAGTAACGAGCGTAGCCTACTAAAGCAGTCATTAAACTTTCAGTAGCCCAACTGTTACAGATGCGACCGGCAAGGGCTGCATTCAAAAGTATCGAAACAAGGTATCGTTCGTATTCACGTGAACCGATACTCGATAGTATCGACGTCAGTGAATCGATACCATTAAAAGTATCGCAGACGATACCCAACCCTAATTGTATGCCTACTGTGCTTGTTATATGCCTACATTGATCTTTTGTTGTAGTTTTCCCTGAATGCTTATTGTGTTGCTCTTTTATCCTGCTCCGTAAAGCACTTTGTGACTATATCTAGAAATGTGCTCTACAAATAAATTCATTATCATTATCATTACAATAGAACAACAGATGACCTGTGACCCCTTTCATGAAGGAAATGTCCCCTATCATACTACTACTAACAACATACTACAACAACACCATATAAGTAACAGTAAAACTAAGACCATGAATTAAAATAAAACTATAGTTTCACCTTGAAGTCTTTACTTGGCGCTGTGCTAAAGAAGGAAGGGAACTGCTGACCGTCATCCAGGGATGTGAGGTAATTGACCTGTAAAAGATATAAAACATCTGGTTTATTGTAAAAGGTACACGACATCTGGATTCTTTTAAAAGGTACAAAACATCTGGTTTATTGTAAACTATGCAGATAAGAAACTTCTCATCTCCATATTTATATATATTTTTTCTCTATGTAAATGAACGCCACACTTCATACTACAGCATCAAACAAAAAGCATCAAAAGTAGCAGATCCAGGAGCTCCAAACACGGTGCAAAGCGACGTGTTTTGATGTTTTCAATCTGCTACTTTTGCTATTTTAGAATTTGGAGCCTGACAGTAACTTTTTTGAGTGTTCCACCCGACGATGTGAGCACAATACAACAATACATCCAGTGGGATTATCACCAGCCCTCTCCCTTTCCCCAAAGCATTTAACTCATTTACTGCCACATTCCAAGTTTCCCCAGTTATTAGATTCCGTCTGGACGCGGACGGACCACGGCATGCACGCAGGTATAGCACGATTGGTGCACCATCGTGCACAATGGACAAGCACACGCCCGTGTTCAAAGGTACGAAAATCGTAGCAGCGAACCCTGAAAGTCGACTGACACAAGGCATGAATTATTTAAAACAAAATAAGGACGCACTGCATGGATCAGTGGTTCATTCATAATAATAAGGGTAATGATAATAATAATCGAAATCTGCCTGCTCCACTCAAATAAAATATTGTCAGGTGAAAATATGCAATGTAGTTATTAATTAGTCAAAAGCTAATTGTTAATACATTTCATTGGTAAAATGTAAAAACACACACATGCACGCACGCACACGCGCACGCACACACACACACACACACACACACACACACACACACACACACACACACACACACACACACACACACACACACACACACTTAGAAACAAAAAGCTGATCTAGCAACATGCTATAACTGTAAATAAATAACCAATATTGAGCACATCAAATTGGAGCTGGCAAAAAGCGATTCAAGTTATAAACTTACCATGGGCACTCTGTACAAATCCAACACTTTAGCAACTTCAATAGAGATCTCCAACCCCAGGATCCCGAGCGCCGGGGGGGTCCCAACACAGCTCTCATTCAATTGAAACGACTCCTCTTTCCCATTGACCAATAACATTGCTGCATAGAGAGCACCTCTATCGAACATACAGTTATCATAGATGTCATAGCCCAGAGTCACATTGGGCAGCAGGCTGGGGTTTTTGTTAATCTCTGCGATGGCAAACGCCATGGTCTGGGCATGTCTGAACCGTCTTATGTCAAACCTAACACAAACATTCCACTTATATTTGTAACAAAATATACAACATACCATCAAATTTACAAAACAATTTACCCTGTTTTCTTGTTTGATGTGTGTGCTTATTTCGACAGGGACAAAAAGGGATCAAGTTATACACTGATGCATTGTACGTTGGGTTTCTAGCTGAGCCTAATTTGCAACCCCAGTCCATGGTAGGACAGGGGTCTTCAACGTTTTCAGGTCTGGGACCCCCAGACTGACGTGGAGATGATCACGTCATGTGTACTTTAGATAATTTTCCAATTATTTTATTGTTTTAACATTTTGGACAAAATAGCCAGTTTTACATTGGGGTGCTTAGCTTAGTGTCCACTCTTCTAGTGTTGCTATGGCCTATAGTGTCACTATTATATGTTTTTTTTTAATTAAATAAAACCTACCAAGTAAAAAGGTTAATTTCAAGCCCTGCTATGACATGCATCATCATGCACTCTCTCTGATGATGCGCGCAGCGCACACCTCCTTCTGCGTGTGGCACTGCGTGTGTGCTCACGCTAATGCTGCAGGCACAGAGACATAACTCTAAGAATGGAGCATCTGCGTCCAAAACGCTGAGGTAAACTTGTTGTTGTGCTGAAGGGAGCTCGCAGAGCGTGTTGGCACTGTGTTCCCCTGTACTGTCCCTTGCACTGGAAGTTGCGGCGGTTGTGTGCAGTGTACTGTGCAAGCCTTGTCCGTCCAGCACACACACATCACCCAAGTAAATCCTGGGTTATACTTATACTGTCACGGCGTGTTCCGTGCCAAAAGTGGCTAACCTACGTGCTCACAACGCCTCGCATCCGCAGTCAGAAGTGCAGTGCACATTATTTATATAATTTAATAATCTACTAATTTAAAAGACTTTAACAAGTAACAGTGTGGCTTGCTGTGAGACCCCAAACATGCTTACTCAGTTATTCGTTAAAAATCCTATGACGTCTATCACAACTGACATCATACATATATGGGCTGTCTTCCTCCATATATGGGCATTCCCATATGAAGTCCTGTTAGATATGGGCTTAATATTGATGACATCAGGGATGTCCATATATGGGCATAAAAGGGATTATGTTAGAGTGGTTCCCTTGACAGCACAACATACAATCCCTTTTATGCCCATACATAGAGATCCCTGTCTGACCCAGCCACACCACTGTTAAGTCCTTACATGGGTTGGCCCCGCCCTATATCACAGAGCTCATTGAACCCTATTGCCCAAGCAGGGCTCTAAGGTCCGCTGACCAGTCACTCTCGGTGGCTCCCATAATGCACCTCCGGACTGTGGCCCTGCTCTCTGGAATGCCCTTCCTCTAACAATTTGAAGGGCTCAGTCCATTGTTGTTTTTAAATCTCTTTTATTTTCGCTAGCCTTTAATGTTCCTTAACTATCCTCATATCTTGTGCTCTGTTTTGTAATGTTTTTATTTATGCTGTAACCGTGATTGTTTTACATGAATTTCCATTTGATGAACCCTCTGTACAGCACTTTGGGCAATATTTTTTGTTGTAAATGTGCTATATAAATAAAGGTTGATTTGATGGTTAAACATCAATTATATTTTATTGAGCGGGGTGGGGGGT
Organism: Nannobrachium achirus; assembly: GCF_963921795.1. Lineage (NCBI taxonomy): Eukaryota > Metazoa > Chordata > Actinopteri > Myctophiformes > Myctophidae > Nannobrachium > Nannobrachium achirus. The sequence goes on from NC_137814.1 coordinate 6,461,629, forward strand.
GCTGGGGTCGGCCAATCATTTCCCTCATAATATGGGGACGTTTGAGAACCCCTGATTTAAACATTATTTAAAACTCATTAAAGGACAACTTTGTTTTTTTACAACAAGGGTTCATATTTTAGATTAGAGAAAAGAAAAAGTGAGTGTTAAAATCAGCAGTTTCTTTATCCCTTTACATTAACACTTCTAGCCCCCATAGTCACATCCAACCATGAAAGGTTGCGTTGTATCTTGGGAATGGGCTTATTCTGTGTAAAATGACATATTTAGCCACTTGTACGCATGCCCCCAACCACTGAAATAAGAATCTCTAAAACAATAGAAAGAAGTAAATGAAATCAATTTAACACTCATCTTTTATATTCTTTAATTACAATCTAAAATATGAACCCTTGTTGTAAAAAAACAAAGTTGTCCTTTTATTCTGTTTTTATTTATAATTAAATAATGCAATTTAATGTGTAGGAAATCCTTTTGAAATGTTGTATAAATGTGGTATAATGATTTATAGGAAATCTTAAACATGTAGTAAGACGTGCATGGCATTAACAAACCTTTTCTATGTTATTATTGCATATTTTCTATATGTACAAACTAAACATTTAAAAAGTGTCTGCAGGTCCTTCTTTCCACATGATACATTTTATCATTTGGGAAACGTATGACTCAATGTTTGTTCATGTTTAACATATGCTCTGTAAAACATTCCTACAATAGACATAAATCATTGGTAGATGTTATCAAGAGCCCTAATGTAAAGTGAAGACTATTCATTATTCACAACTGTCTGTTAATGTGGCCTCCATGTTTGTTCATGTTTAACATGTGCTTTGTAAATCATTTCTAAAATAGATATAAATCATTGGTAGATGTTATCAAGTGCCCTAATTTAAAGTGAAGACAATTTAATTTTTTACAACTGTCTGTTAATGTGGACTTTTTACTTACCTGTTCCAAACTACATCATAAATTATCATTCATGTTTAATAAATGATTTGTTAGACATTTGTAAGGGATATCTAAACCATTTGCAGATGTTATTGTGTGCCTTAAGTAGACTTTTCATCATTGTTTCACGTTAAACAATGATCAGTAAAACATCTACACAAGTTGACATCATAAAGTGACAGAAATAATGTTATAGAATATAACAGAATAAAACAATTAATTACAATTATTATTGTATTGTTAAAACATACAAAAACACACACACACACACACACACACACACACACACACACACACACACACACACACACACACACACACACACACACACAAACACAAACACAGACAGACAGACAGACAGACAGACAGACAGACATTTAAAAAGACAAACAAAGAGCCAAGACTAATGCTTGTTGCAATGAGTCCATGTAAGTGTGGTTTGAGTTTTGCATTTTACTGGGTTTTCAGCGACTGCAACTTGACGGCCTAAACACATAAACATGAATTAGACACACTTCTGTCCAGTCTGCATCACACTGCAATACAGGATGCAATGACTTCCTCTAGTGCTAAAATACTGTAACTGGACTGGATATCAAACTGAACAATACATAACAGAAATAACATCATAGTCAAACTAATTAATTTTAGACTATATAACATGACACCCAATTATCCAGTTGTATCCAAAATAGCATTACTATTACAGTGGGGTAGAATTATTTCATTCATCACAACCCAGAATCAGTAGCAGCTTGGGACCTCTGCAGTCACTACCTCTCAGTACAAGTTAGCTTTAGCGGCTAAGCTAAAATGCTAAGCATGGAGGACTTTACTAAACACAGACAACTTTAACACCATCAAAATACCACCTGGTCAAATGTGTGTAATATTACCCATAGTATGTTACCTCACCTGCAACAAGACAGTTCAAACACATAAAACATGAATGAGACACATTTCTATCTGCATCGCATTTCAATACAGAATGTTTTGACTTCCTCTATTACTGACAGAATACAGTAGCGCTCACTTGAGTGCCCCTTGTGGTGAGGTGGAGCTATTGTAGCTCTGTATGTCAATATGTGTTGTCTCTTGAAGGAATGGAACACAGTGACTATTTCAGAAAAGACAAATGAAATACACCTATGCATGAACCTTTTAACCTTTTACCTTGTACCTTGTACCACCATTAAATCTACGAGGAATTTTGTTATGAATAATTACAATGAATAATCAGCCAAAATACCCCAATACCCAATAAACACACTCCTAGGTTTATCCTAGACTAACAATGACATAGCTTCTCACCTTGTTCTCATCTTTTGAATCTCCTCAAACAATTCATTGTACATGAAATAAACATGAAAAGTCATTGCTTCAGATCAGAACAAGGGACACAATAACATCTGCAAATGGTTTATGTAAATGTCTTACAATCAATTGCTAAACATAAGATAATTCTAGTAATTGTTTTGTGTCTGCACTCATGAAAGCCAGGTATAGGTAACCGTTAAGTAGAAAGTTCACATTAACAGACATATAATCAATTGTCCTCACGTTTCTACCAATGGTTTATACATATTTTAGGGATGTTTTATTAAAGGACAACTTTAGTTTTTTACAACAAGGGTTCATATTTTAGATTCTAATTAAAGATTATAAAAGATGAGTGTTAAAATGATTTCATTTACTTCTTTTATTGTTTTAGAGATTCTTATTTCAGTGGTTGGGGCATGCTGCGTACAAGTGGCTAAATATGTCATTTTACACAGAATGTTAAATTATTCTTAAATGTTCTACAACGTTATTACACATTTATTATGTCAATGTGTCATCATAGATAGCCTATACTTAATATATAAGTTACAAAGTTACAAATGATTTAATAATCATTTACAAATGTATGGCTTATCCATGAATAGTTTTCTATTTACTAATAGTGTATGCATTATGTTTAACCATATTTATAAATGTTTAAGTAAACATTTATGAATGTCAACAAACATTCATTGTTCATGATTATTACTAATCTGCAAACTGCTTATAAATGGTTGTAATAAATAAATGCTTTATAACAGGTCATTATTGTTAGTGCTGCCCCGATGTCTACCAACTTGCTATTTGCATTTCATTTACTTCTTTCTATTGTTTTAGAGATTCTTATTTCAGTGGTTGAGGCATGCGTACAAGTGGCTAAATATGTAAATTTTACACAGAATAAGCCCATTCCCAAGATACAACGCAACCTTTCATGGTTGGATGTGACTTTTGGGGGCTAGAAGTCTTACTGTAAATAGTAACAAAGAAACTGCTGGCTTATTGTGTCTAAAAAGACATATTTAGCCACTTGCACGCATGCCCCATGCGTACGCATGCCCCACATTTTAGCATGGTAAACGTGACAAAACAATAGAATGAAGCAAATGAAAACATTTTAACACTCACTTTTTCTTTTCTCTAATTACAATCTAAAATATGAACCCTTGTTGTAAAAAAACAAAGTTGTCCTTTAAGCATAATTATGTTTTACTTAATCTGAGTTCCCAGAAGTTATTTTGTTTTACTAAACGTGAAACACATGGAGGCATACATTTCCCTAATTGCCTAGAAAAAAAAGGTATCATGTGAGAATGATCTGCATTTTTGTAGAAATAAAACATCATGTAATAATAGAAATAGCGTATTAATGTCATGTGCATGTACACAGTCCTTTGATGTTTAGGATTTCCTATAAATCACAAAAAAACTCAATATATATACCACTTAAAAAAATATTAAAAAATAAGAATGATATACATTAAAAGGCATTATTCAATGATGAATAAAATCAAGAATAACTAATGGTTTAATGAGTTTCAAATCATGTTAAATTATTCTTAAATGTTCTACAACGTTATTACACATTTATTATGTCAATGTGTCATCATAGATTGCCTATACCTAATATATAAGTTACAAAGTTACAAATGATTTAATAATCATTTACAAATGTATGGCTTATCCATGAATAGTTTACTATTCACTAATAGTGTATGCATTATGTTGAACCATATTTATAAATGTTTAAGTAAACATTTATGAATGTCAACAAACATTGATTGTTCATGATTATTACTAGTCTGCAAACTGCTTATAAATGGTTGTAATAAATAAATGCTTTATAACAGGTCATTATTGTTAGTGCTGCCCGGATGTCTACCAACTTGCTATTTGCATTTGTGTTACTCACACACGGCAAAAGTTGTCCCGTTGCACAGTGGGACTGAAGTCATACTGTGTGTGTTTGTATCCATCGTGGATGGGAAACACACCACCCAGAACAACGTCTCCAGCCTTGTGTAATCTGTTGAGATGAAACGGTACCTGTAACTCACAAGAAGAAGAGGAAGAGGAAGACAAAGCAGAGCATGAAGAGAACAACAACACGGTCAGGTTCAGGTATGAAAGCATGCGTGTGTCTAGAGAAGCCCCCATGACTGTCCTCCTCCGACTGACCCCCACCCTCTCTAAATCCTTTGCCCAGTCGGTTAGTTTTATACACACATTGCTGTGCCATCCCCCGTGCCACCTTATGGCATTACGTAATCTTGTTGCTGTGTATGTAAAACATATGTGTGTGTGTGTGTGTGTGGGGGGGTCTCGTCCAATAAACAAATTAAATTACAATGGATGATTTAGCAAGGCATTGACCCATGTGCTATTTAATTGGTATTATTGTATTTTTTTAATTCCAACGGTCGAGAGACAGCCGCTGCAACGGTCTGAATTAATTAAAAACAACACTGTGTGTGTGTGTGTGTGTGTGTGTGTGTGTGTGTGTGTGTGTGTGTGTGTGTGTGTGTGTGTGTGTGTGTGTGTGTGTGTGTCAATCTCATCATTAAATTAGAGTGTTGATCCATGTGATATTTAATTAGTGTTATTGTCATGTTTCAATCTCACCCTTAAGGTCTTAATTAATGAAAAACAACACTGTGTGTGTGTGTGTGTGTGTGTGTGTGTGTGTGTGTGTGTGTGTGTGTGTGTGTGTGTGTGTGTGTGTGTGTGTGTGTGTGTGTGTGTGTGTGTGTGTGTGGAGCTGCCTACAGATGACATCACTCTAAGGGTCATTTGGGACACGGCTAGTGAGTTGAAGCTTCTCTCTGGTTTTCACCTCACACCTCTAAAACAATAAGGGTAATAATAATAATAATAATAATAATATTACCCAATGTAACTTTATAAGTGTGTGTGTGTGGGGGCAAGAGTGTATCTATCTAACTAACAAAAACTTTATTTGAAAAAAAAAAAAAAAAAAAAAACGTAACTACGAGGAAAGTAAGATAAGAATTAAAATGAATAAAAACGATTAGCGATGACCGGGCCCTCGCAACTCTACCCAAATCACGAAAAAAAATCTGTCACTGAGAGGCCTAAAGTTTAATCGTTTTAGGGGCACGGCCATTTGGCCTTTTGTGTTGTGAATTTTTTGACGTCACAAAGGCCAGGGCCAAATGCTAGGGCAGGATGGCCATCATTTAAAGAATGAATTGAATTTAAGGGTGAAGGATGAATTTGAAATGTAGACTATCTGAAGTGAAAAGAATCTCAGCCCTGCACAATTCAAATTTGCATTGATCAGGGGTCATCAACCCTTGTGATGGACATTTTCCTCAAAATATATGTTTGCCACAGACATACAAAAGGAGTCGTCAATAATATTGCCATGAATAAAATACTAAATGTATACTAGTCCAGTAGACATGATGGAGAACACATGCTGTGAGGGAGAGTGGTAAGTCCTCATCCCTTTGAACTTTATTTAATATTTTTTACAATAGTAGTACGAAAGCTGAGAGGGACGGCATAAATGGAGCAATTTATAACCCATTTTCCAAAATTGCTTTAAACGTCAAGTGTAATTATTGTTATTATTTCCATGGCCAACCCAGAAGGGGCAGCATAGCTCAGGGGTAGAGAAACCGTTATTACAGCACGAAGGGTTCCCGAAGGGTTCCCAGTTTGAACCCGGGCTCCCCCTGAGTTAATGCCGAAGAGTCCTTGAGCAAGACTCTGAACCCCTCATTGCTCCCGGTGAGTAGGTTAGTGCCTTGCATGGTTTCCTCTGCCACCGGTGTATGAATGTGTGCGTGAATGTAATGCACAATCTATGTAAAGCGCCTTGGATAAAAGCGCTATATAAATGCCCCATTTATCTCTGAACTTTTGTTTACTTTCTTACCTTCTTCACTTTCTATTTTCTTTCTACATTAAATTTAAGTGATGCTTTGAACTTTTCAAGGCACTAAAGACAATTAGGGACGGTGAGAAGAATTGTCACATTCAGGGCCGGTTCTAGGCATAAGCAACATAAGCGGTCGCTTAGGGCCACAACCACTTAGGGGGCCACATCACAGGGAGAAGATTGCAACATGTTTTGAGCTTGTAGATCAGCTATTTTCCACTATATGCATTGTGGCCCTCTGGAGTGAGTGTGAAGTGGCCCTCTCGACATGTGGCCAAGCCCAAGACCTTCACTTAATGCAGCCCGCAGGTTAATATCGGAATACTGATATACAGTATTATTGATTTCAGCTGTTACAATTCCAAACATGCAAATTAAATAATACAAATAAATGTATTTGAAATTAAATACCGGTAATAATGTTACTTTTGAGGATTCCAATTAAAAAAATAGTGAAAATAGCAGATCTACAAGCTCAAAATGTATCGCACTGCGATGCTTGATCAGCTATTTTTGACTACCGTAGGCATTGTGGCCCTCTGGAGTGGTTGTGAAATATAGTGGCCCTCTCCATCACCAAAGATGCCCACTCCTGCCCTATATCCAAAAACGACGTATTTTTTTCATATGCAATAAAATTAAGATCTCACACAAGACACAATAGATTTGAAAATATGCTGCATACTGTACAGCTGAATGCAAGTTGCAATTTGAGACCAAAAGAACACAGGATAAAGGTTTGTGATGTTTTGTATGAATCTGATTTAAATTAATTGTTGTTGTTGTTGTTTTTTTTGTTTTGTTACAACACTCATGTTTTTGGACAAATGAAACAGTGTCTAGAATTAGGCATGCATTAAAATAGTTACATCTTGATTTTGAAAAGTTTCTTTCATTAGAGCATTAGACCCTATATAGGCCTATGTTTCTGTTTTAATAGCTTTTAACTAACCTGAGAGATATACACTGTATAATAATGTTTTTGACCTCCATTATAAACTGTGTGTGTTATAGGTAGAACTGTCTGAGTGTCTTTGCATTTCTATGTAGGCGTTTTCTACGCATTTCAGGGGTTTTGCTTGCTTAGGGCCACCTGAGTCCTAGAACTAGCCCTGGTCGACATCATCCACTGGTCATTTGCTTAAAAAACATGGGCTCTTTATTAAGGCCACTTTTAACCAAACAGATTTGTGGCCGAATCGGCGGCGGATAGCGGCGGAAAGCGTCTGTTGCCGAACGGGAGCTCATCGGTAGGTTTTCGGCAGCGGGTCGGGAACGTTATCGACAGAAAACTGGAAGACTGGACTTGCTCAGAGTCGCCCCTGGACGTCGGTGAATTGTAGTGAGTTGTAATGGACCATTAGTTTGCTACTGCTGCAGCAAAACCAAGCCTAAATAAGCCAGAGACATTTTCCCGTTGCACATTTTAACTAAATAGCATATTCACAATTTCAACTCTCAATTTCCTATACTAATCAACTCCAAGGCAACGCTAGTAATAGTGATGTGTGTTGTTTTGGTGTGAGGAAAAGAAAACTCCGGACAGGAAGCATCTCCGCTTCTGCTCCCCGGTTGCCAGATTCTGTGAGTTAAACAAGCGACCAGGTCTATGAAAATAAGGCCTAAAGAAGCGTCCGGTTTCACCTATTGAGCTCTATTACATTAGCTATTTTCGAAAAGAATGTTGAAAGCAAGGCCAAATAAGCAACTACAATTCAGAAACATGCCCAAACAAAAGTAACCCACAACTAGCAACATTATAGGAAAACAGGATCAAAGTCGCTTGTAACGAGCCGATATGGCAACACAGTGCGCATGCGCAAAACTGTACAGTAATTACAGTCGGCATACAGTCGGCTGGAAAATTCAGTTCTTTGCAGTCTGTGAACAGTTTGAACAAGACTCCTGTTGTATTTTCGGTGTGGAGGCACCTTTAGAGTGTATGTCAAAAGGCATTTTTAGAAACGCAGTGCTTAAAGTTAAAATCACATTATCACATTGTTGTTGGTATGGTTCTCTGCAATGGTGTTTCTGGGTGTACTGACAGCAGGGCCACTGCTTCTCAAAGGTCCAGGGGTCCTTGAGCGGGTATTAAGAGGATATTAAGCAAAATTGCTTAATAGCATAAAATCCTGTTTAACAACTGAAAACCTATTTTATACATCAGCATACAACAATGGACAGCAGGCATTTTGATGAGAGTACCTTTTGTGAATATGAACAGTGTGGAATATGTGGATAATCCAATATCATAATGAGTGACTTGCAATTTTATTCTGATTTGATTTGAGTAAAGAGGTGTCCAATGATAATCAAGTTGAATAAAATTATATTTTCTCATTTTAAATGTATTGAAGTAAAAGTTCTTTCCTTCCTTCCTTCCTTCCTTCCTTCCTTCCTTCCTGAAGGAAGGATCCTTCATAACGTTTATTTAAACTCTGAATATAATTGAGGGTCAGGCCCTCATTTGCAATATAGCCAAGATAAAATACTAAAATCAGAAGACAGAAGACAAGAAAAATTAATATTCAAGAGACTAAAACAGATATTAGCTGTTACAATCTAAAACAAAATTGTTAGAAACCATTGTCTTTAATTGACCTTAACACTTTGCCGTCCGAAATAGAATGGTGGTTGGTAGATTAGCCGTGAACTTTCTATTATTGTATTGTGATCTGAGACATAATATTATGTTTATAAACATGAGCCCGCCGCCCCTCCTTCTTGGACAGCGCTGTTGTTTTTTCTTTTTTTTTCCCCCCAGGTCATTAGCTCACCGTGATTTTCTCGATCTCCGTTGGGATAGAATGGGGGTTTTGGCCGATCATCGATCTCCCCGTGCGTTTCGCGTGCGCGATCCGTTCACGTAAATGTCCCCGCAAATAATCCATGTGTGACTCAAGAACAGAACTGAAAATGTTCGCTAGCATAGCCCCAAGCATGGCTGCAGTAGGAGCACTAGTGTACAGACAGCAAACGGATGGCTGGGAGTAGCCTTGGAGAAGGAAAGGAGCTGACGTCACCTCTGCTTCATGTCAGACCGTGCATGAGCTATCAATGCACGAGTGGTGACTAGGGAAGGTTAGACGATCGCCGATTTTCGGATGAAAATCATTTATTTCGGTAAATACGGGAAAGTACAGGAAAAGACGATTGGCTGCCCCTCCCCCCCTAGGAAGTCCGATATAGTACGATTTTAACATTAAGGGGCTCCCCGTGGCTTACAAAGGGTTAAGAAGGCAATGATCAGATTTTTAAGGACGTCTGGAGCTCATTCCAGTGAGCTCCAGAAGTACCCCCTATCCCTAAACGCTTTTGGCAATTTTAACTATTAAAAAAAAAAAAAATATATATATATATATATATATATATATATATATATATATATTAGGGCTGTCAGTCGATTAAAAATTTTTGTCCATAGTTAATCTTGCAATTAATCGCATATTTTGTATTTGTTCTAAATCTACCTTAAACAGATAATAATACTCATATCAACATGGGAGTAGACAAATAGCCTACTTGCTTTATGCAAATACAACATACTTATTATTATTTGGAATAATAACAAATACTGTCCATAATAGGCCTAACAAACATATAACAACTTGAGAAAATATCTGCTTCCATTAGGACAGATTAATAGTGAAAGGACCACCGCTCATCGAGGTGCTGCATGCCTGAAGAAGGTCTATGACCAAAAGCTTGCACTTTATTTAACTGAAAATAAAGAACATGGTTTTGCACACTTTTGAGTGTGCGGAGGCTCCCTTAAATCTTTCATTAGGACAGATTTAAAATAAACTTGGCATTCGATCACTAAACCCCAGCATCCCTATTCTAAGGGGATATTCACCAAAAGTAGCAGATTTACAAGCTCATTACAAGATGCTACAAGAGCTTGTAGATCGGCTATTTTTGGTGAAGAGAGTTGGTGTATATAACTCAAGTACAGTGCAACTCAGGGGTGTTTTACAAAGCAAGCATGAGGCATTAGAGGGTCTAAATTGGTTTAACTGAAGTAATATTGATACATTCTAAATATTATCAAAGTATTCTGATGCACCCTGGACTGGTGTAATTGGGCACCCTAGTTCACTATGAGAAACCCAGCTGTTATGATGTAGAGAGTACTAGAGACACTGATGGCTCGTTGGAGATGTGTGGCACACAAGCCATAGTCAGCCAGGCCTGCCGGATTTCAGCCGGAGTTGGGCCATAACAGCTGGATTTGGGCCATAACAGTCAGCCAGGATTTGGGCCAAACCTGTTTGCTATGTGGGTTCTCTGGCCGTCGTTGCATGCATTGGGTGGTCACTGTTAGCGTGTTGGTGCGGGTGTCTGGCAGGCACTGTATAAAGGACGTAGGCTACTATGTGCTCGTGTACAAGTTGGAGCGCTCCTGTTCTTGGGAGCGTGTGTGTCTGGGCCTCGCGCTGTCTACAGATGTGCCGTTTCAACGCTTCAGTATGTGATGTCAGCGGTGATATTGTGGTTGTCTGCTGCAAAAATCTCCGCCGTTTTGTCTGTCTCATGCATAGAGTTATGGGGTCTCATACTATGACTAGCCCTGCTGCTAGCCGCATCACACACTGACTGACTGTTGTCAGCGCATTCGCTTCCTCACTCTCTATACTACGGAGCACACCGAGGCTCAAACATCAGCTGCGTTAATCACACGTTAAAAAAATTAGTGGCATTAAAAGGATTGTGAGTTAACTAGTTAATAGCGCGCTAAATTCGACAGGTATAATATATATATATATATATATATATATATATATATATATATATATATTTTTTTTTTTTTTGTAATAGCTGATCTACACGCTCACAACGTGCCGTTGTACATCAGCTATTTGAAGTATTTTTTAAATGTTTTTCAAAATAGTAAAAAGAAAAAAGGCAAAGAAGTTTATAGCTATGGAAGGCATGGATAAAGATTAAAGATATAGCTGAGAATCTCAACAAAAGACACTGTTGTCTACAGTACATGACAAGAAAGACACTGGTGTCTACATATTGACAAGAAAGAGACAGAGGAGAAAGTGGTACAGTCAGCTCGGGCATTAAGGCCACTGTGGCCTCAGGTCATGCCATTGGTTTGAGGGGCACAAGGCCAAACTGAGGGGCAACGACGGCCATGGCCTTCAAATTCCTGCCCTGACAGTGACCCAGCTGAACATCAGAGGATTGTCACTGTGATGAAGACATCCACAGCTCGTGTGGTCATTTCTTTTGGTTATGGTAACCAAATGGTCAAACTCTTGGAGGAGGTTGGGATTATGATACGTGTTGTATTAGGAATCTGAAAGGCATCACAAGCATTTATTTATTGCAATGCAATTGAATCACTCATAGGTTCAAAACATCCAATGCTCAGCAATTGTTAGTGTGGTTGCAACCAGACTTGTCCGACTTTATTTTTATGTTGTTTTTTTCATCTTGAATATCATTATTAGTGTGGTTGCCTGTAGGGCTTTGATTGATTGATTGAAGGCTTTATTAGAAGTTTGCATAGGAAAATGTACAGATTCATGACGGTACAGTTCACTGGTACAAGGTCTACTAAAAGGAGATCCATGAAAAGACTAAGCTTATTTCAACAGGAAACCATTTAAGTATCTCATATAACATTGAATGACAGACAAATAGAAGACAGTACTATGCAGTAGACATGTAAAGAAAAAAAGAAAGAAAAAGAAAACAGTAGGTCTATACAATCAGTAAGTACAGTATATACAATATATACAAGGAAGGGGCAGGTAACAGTAAGTCTAAACAATCAGTATGTACAGTATATACAAGGAAGGGGCAGGGAGGGTAGGGTTGGGCTAGGTTTTTACCAGTTGTGAACGGCTGCTGCCTGTAAGTGGTTTTTTAGGGCAATTTTAAAGGATGCTAGTGATCCACACTCCTTTATGGCCTTCGGTAAGGCATTCCACATTTTTGTGGTATAGCAGAAGAACAAGTTCGACCCTTTCTTTGAGTTGACTCTGGGTTGAACGTGATCTGTGGCACTGCCTCTGGTGTTGTAATTATGGACATCCTTAACGTTTATAAAGTATTTTGACAGGTACTTGGGTATCATAGTGGTGTAGTGTATCTTGTACACCAGTCCCATTGCAAGTTGCTGTACTCTGTCATCTACTCTGAGCCACCCCACTCTTAACTGGTGAGTAGCGGTGAGGTGAGTCTGATTGGGAAGGTTAATTAGTTTATTTTGGGCTGTTTGGAGTTTAGTTTTTAGGGCTTGTGGGGCGTCACGATACCATACGTGGACTCCATAGTCAAAGAGGGGCTGGATTATTGCACCAGCTATGGTCTTCAGTGTGTTGAAGTTGACCATTGGGGCGATCCTCTGTAGGAAACGAGTTCGTTGGTTGATTTTTTGTATTACTTTTGAAGTCATCTTTTCGCTGGAAAGATTAGCTTCAAGGATACATCCTAAGTAAGAGATTTCGTTTTTTCGTGTTATGACCTTGTCACCCACTTTGATTGTGAAGTTCTCTACCTTTTTGAGGTTATGATTTGATCCAAAGAGGATGGACTCGGTTTTGCCCAGGTGAATTGATAATTTGTTGTCGTTAAGCCATGTGCAGATCTTACTCAGTTCAGAGTTAAGTGTCTTTTCAACCTGCAAGTGGTCCTTGCCCGAGACTAGGAGAGCCGAGTCATCCGCGAACAGGAACAGGTTGCAGTCGCAAGCAGATGCCATGTCGTTCACGTATATTAGGAACAACAGAGGTCCCAGTATGCTACCTTGAGGAACTCCACAGCTTACTGGGAGGGGGGGGGACAGGGTACCGTTAATCTCCACCACCTGTTCCCTCCCCACCAGGTAAGATTGCATCCAGCTCACTGCTGCGCTGTCAAGACCGATGGCTTTTAGTTTCTCAATCAGAATAGCATGATCCACGGTGTCAAATGCCTTCTGGAGGTCCATCATGACCATGCCACTATATTTGCCCTGATCCGCTTCGCGTTTGATTTGGTCAGTCAAATAGAGAAGGCATGTGTCAGTGGAATGGGATTTTCTGAATCCAGATTGGAACTCGTAAATCAGATTATTCTCATCGAGATATCTTGCAATCTGTTCGTAGACTATTTTCTCCATGACTTTGGATATGGAGCTAAGAATGGAAACGGGGCGGTAGTTTCCAGGGTCTAGTTTGCTACCTTTTTTGTGCAGGGGGGTTACTTTTGCTAGTTTGAAGTCCTGGGGGACATGACCCTGTTCGATGGAAAGGTTAATTATGTGGGTAATGATTGGAGCAATGGTGGCGGCTGAATCTCTGAGAAATCTAGCTGGGATTTTATCAAGGCCAGTGGCCTTGTGTTGAGGTAGGGCGCTCAATTTTTTAAACACTTCATCAGTTGTCACTGTGGAAAGTTTAAAGCTGTCTTTACTGACGCCCAGTTTTTTGTAGAATGTATTAACAAATTCTTCACCATACCGCCCAGATGGGGCGACCAGTCTTTTGACCAGTGAACGGGCTGTGGTGGTAAAGGTTTTGTTAAGATGGGTAGCCACTTCACCTTTGTCAGAAATGAGAGCGGCGTCCGTTTTGATGTTTATGTTGTGGCATATGGTTTTTGATTTTAAGCCTAATTGGTTGTTAAGCAACTTCCATAGGTCTCGTGGTTTGGGCAATACACTATTGTTCTGTCCTGAACTTATGCAGCCCCCTCACTGGCTAAAAGCACTTTTAGCTTCTTCCTCATTGTCTAAAAGATATATATGACGTATGGTGACCTATGAGCAATGCCCACCTCACCTTTATGATGCTTCCTTTTCGGCAGTAGCCCCATTGACTTCAATGGGAAAATGCAAAACTCATTTCCCAGAACTGCATCTTTCTAGTTATCATTGTTTCTAGAGTAGGCCATTGAGTTCAATGGAGGAGTGGTGCCCTGTTCTATTGGGTTCCTCACGCTGTATAGACATGTAGACTGTACTGTACTGTACATACACTTGTACGTACTAAGTGAACCTGTGTTTTCTGAACTTGTACAGTAATGTTATCCGGGTTGGGCGGCTGCACATCAGAAAAGTGAAGCTTTTGGTCATGCTTCACTTCAAAATGTATAATTGAAGCCGTAGGTCGCAGTTTAGTATGTGAACGGTCACAGCTTTCCCTAAGTATGTATGTATAACTGAGTAAGTATGCTCTCACAGCATATCTCCATATGCAGTAAGTACATGGATCTCCTAACTGGTCCGATATACATCACTGGCCAGATGGCCAAGAAGCGTCTTACTAGTATAAATGGTAAGACAGAATTAATTTCCCAGCGGATTCCTCGTGACTCGCATCACAGCAACCCCACTTGCAATTTGCTAGAAATCTTTATAGTTCTTATTTATTTATTTATATTTCCATATTTTGCTTTTGCTTTTTACTTGGACTCTGTACTTCTCTGCCCAATAAGCAAACAAATAATCATATATCAATATCAATCAAATCTCACTGCTAAAAAAAAGATGAAAAGTGTTAAAAGTATTAACAAGAACTTGTGACTGAACAATAACACCAGTAAGACTTGCATGTTGTCTGCAAAAAGCAAACTTATGGTGGCGTTATAAAAAAAAAAAACATTGCATGGATGCACCTGGGACGTATCCTCAGTGATGTAGCCCAAGCTCATCTGGGTTTCGGGTCTCGCAGCATCATACCCCTCACTTGGGTGACCCAGCCAGGATTGATCAAGTCCCGACTTACGTCCCAGTAGCTACCCACGATCCGTCCCATTAGGGAAAGACAGGACCATTCACTCCACCGCTCCGGAACTACTCTGCCAAGACTGGGAGAGGAAATCTGGTGCATGGAGGGACTAGGCTCTGTGGATTGACTCCTGTCCGGGCATCTCTTACGTCTCACCAGGTCCAGGACCTGTGCATTGCACCAGACTCCAGCCCCAGACATTTCACTCAGGAATGGTGGATTCTTGAGCCGCAATGGTACTGCAGGCTCCACCTCTCCAACGGTGGTGCTGCAGGCTCCGTTTGCGGCTTGAATGGCCCTCCTAAAGGCCTAATCGTGGGTTTGTTGGGTTACTTCCTCATGGAAGACACAGGCTGGGGCGCTAACCCAACCTGCTCCGGGGTGCCGTCTACATTCCGGCTCTCACCCGTCTCTCCAGTGGTCACCTATTCCTGGTTGTCACGTAGAGCAGAGCGAGCTTGGAGAAAACTATCCATATAGAGATGTTTACAATAAAGCCATACGTTTGGCTAGGCAGGCCTATTTTTCCGGAATTATTAATGAGAACAAGAACAATGCTAGGTAGTCGGATTTTTCGTGTTAATCAGTCTAAAAGCGACACATTTTGCACAGATGTAGCCCAGGAATTGCTCCAATGATTTAGCTAGGGCGCCCGAGTCAGCGACCTTCGGGGTCGCCACAGCGGCCAAATCAAGTTGGGCTCCCATCGACTTTCTATACAAAAGGAAAATACCCAGAAAAACTTTTATTTTTATTTTTATTTTTTTCTGGGTATTTAAGTAGGATGTGAGGGGTCTAACTAGGGGTTTGTGATGATGCTGAATCCATTGCAAGCATTTGTTTTGCATAAAAAAAACATTAATTGAGCTACAAATGGCCCCATGTCAAATTGTTGTGTTTGAAATTTTTGTTTTTTTGCATGCGTGGGGCAGACGGGGCTTTAGGGGAGCATTGACCCCCCTTGCCTAGGCCTAGATCCGGCCCTGAATGTGGCTCTGAGCTTACTAAATATCCATCAATGACAGTGAATGAGCTAGTACAGCCACCTGGGCTACTCCTGTCATCTACAGTAAGTATATAGTGTTTAGCTTGAACCCTAGCATCCCAATTATGGACATAACATTCAGCAAAAATAGACAATCTATAAGACAATAATGATGTTCAACCGCCCAATCCCCCTAAAGGGGGAAAATTAAAATGGGACAGGGTTGGGGATTAAAAGAAAATAGGCCTAATTTAGAAATAAATATTCTTAAACTACACTTGTGACTTTTGTTTTTATTATCATCATCACGAATCTGTGCAGCCGACCAGTCCGCAGTTTCCTGTTTACGCACAGGACGCATGACGTCAGCAGGTTGTTTTGTTTTCATCTGCATCGTGGCATGCCAGGTTGAATCAACTGAAAAGCGCTCCCCAAAATAGGTCTGGCTTTGGCCGTTTCTGTTGGGAACTGTCTCTGTTGGTACTAAGAAATCCATACAGTATACCTATAATACTAGTAAGACGCCTCAGGGCGACAAGGGACCAGGGCGAGGTTGCGCCATTTCTTGGCCGTCTGTCCAGTGATGTATATCGGACCAGTTACCCATATATGGAGATCCATGTACTGTATATGGAGATAATGCTGTGAGACCCCAAACATGCTCACTCAGTTATTCGTTATGTGAAAATCCTGTGACGTCTATCACATCTGACATCATACATACAATCCCTTTCATGCCCATACATGGAGATCCCTGTCTGAACCAGCCACACCACTGTGATGTCACCTGTTTATGCCCATATATGGAGATCCCTGCTCAGAGTATCTGACAGTGATGTCACAGTGATGTGTCAGGGAAACCACAGTGTCAGGCGTGACAGAGATACGTGGACAAGATGTGCCGGTTTCCATAGTTAACTGCAACCTACGGTCACAAATATCCTGCTGGCTGCCATCAGATCAGTGGCATGGCCACTGTGTGCGCCTTTTTTTTAATTTGTTTCTACTCTGTCCACAGCAAGTGTAGTGTACAGTTCCCGATTGTGTTACATTTAGCTAAAAAAATAAACTGCGGAAACCCAAATGAAACACGAACAAAACCGCATAAAACCGATACTTTTCGGAGCGCGACAGCCCCTCCTGCTTTAAATGACTTCCCGCGGCTATGGCATCCTAAATGCTCTTATGAGTACTGATGAAATGAGTTTCCCTTGGAAGCACCGGTGTGGCCGTTTGACCCATTTGAAAGGAAATGAAGCAGGTGGAGACAGAGAGCCCCTCCACGCCATGTAACCCAAACACTGAGGCATCCCAGCCTCTGGGCCCAGAGGAAGCAAGAGAGCTGTCCACCTCAATCCCAGGAATATCTCAGGTGGACTTTGTGTTGGGTGACTGGGTGACTGGGCACAGGAGAACTATTAAAATACGGGCTGTTAGCCAGGGACATGCTGGGCCCTGATTCAGCCCGGGAAAAAGACAGTAAGGGCGAGTGCCAAAGTACCTCGGACGACCGCTAGTAAATTCAGACGGCCGGTGCTATATTCGGCCGGCCGGCCGGTACATATTCGGCGGAGGTCTTTTCGGGGTCGGGTCCTACTCTGACGTCATATGGAGGTCTTTTGGAGGTCTTTTCGGGTTGTACGTCGTATGGAGGTCTTTTCAAGGTCTTTTCGGGGTCGGGTCCTACTCTGACGTCATATGGAGGTCTTTTGGAGGTCTGACGTCATATGGAGGTCTTTTGGAGGTCTTTTCGGGGTCGGGTCCTACTCTGACGTCATATGGAGGTCTTTTGGAGGTCTTTTCGGCGTCGGGTCCTACTCTGACGTCATATGGAGGTCTTTTGGAGGTCTTTTCGGGGTCGTACGTTACATTAGACCGGCCGGCCGGTACATTAGGCCCCAGTGTGCCATATGTGTTTTGAAAATGATTTAAACTAGTGAAAACAGCCGATCTAAAAGCATATGTGTGCTTGCAGATCTGCTGTTTTCACTACTTTTGTGCGAGGGCCTTGTATGATGAAGCAGGGCTTTGCTTTGCGAAAAAAATTACAAATTTGAAACTTGGAGATACAAGGTTTCTGCCCGACAGTGACGATTTACTTTGTTGGCCGCCCAGCCCCCAAAATGGAATGAAGGCCGGGAATGAACCGGTCGTTCGGGAGTTGTCCCCCTTTTCTCAATGGCCAGCACGTCCCTGTATACTATACTGTAGTTTATTTTGAATGATCTACATTTTGAGTATTTTGTATTAACAACCATTTCCATCTATGGTTGCCATCTCTGTCTGTATTATGACATGCATAACAGACCAAGCTACAGTGGTTGCTGTGTCCATGTTAATTCATTCATGTACAATAGCATGTTTTGAAGTTTCAGTGGACCTTAACATTAATTATCTTCAGAGTACGTTGCACCTGTTGACTCACTATTTCATCACCCCTGGGCCAGATGTCGTCAGTGGGAAACACACACCTGCCTTTGATTGGCCAGCTCATTTTTATTCAGTATCCACCTGGGTATAGTCTGTTGTTGCCAGACCATCAGAGATGTCTGCCTAGCGCTACGTCTGGACACTTTTGAATGCAAGATAGTGGCAAGAACACCAGCGACAACACAAAGCTACGCCCACTGCTGTAATAACCAATCATATCACCACCCCTGTACCTTTTGATTGGTTCTGCAATGCCAGCCGCTCTACACTTGGCTGTGTGTGTGTGTGTGTGTGTGTGTGTGTGTGTGTGTGTGTGTGTGTGTGTGTGTGTGTGTGTGTGTGTGTGTTTTGTCTGTATGTATTACGTATTTAGTTTTGCATGTAGGCCTGTCACTCACACACTCACACAGCACACTCATCAAATAGAGTAGTACAGTATGTTCTGAATACCAGCACAAACACATCAAATAGAGTAGTACCACCTCAATACCAGCGCCTATACATACCAGTAAGACTCCCTAATCGGGAGATAAGCGACCGTAGGTGGCTTATCTCCACAAATAGGGCAAAAATGTGTTTTTCCAAAATCTTCCTGATCCATGTTGATGACATGAGTGTAGACATGCTGTGTAGTGATATTCGTGATTTTAGGGCAAAAACTGTAGGAGCAGTGTCCAAAAATGTGTTTTAAAAATCGGCCTGAAGGTGGCGCTAGAATAGGGCCATGTGAGAAATGAGGGGTGGGGTCTCCGCGTTGCCTTGGCGGACGAATAGGTACCGGCCCCGGCTCTCCCGGACGCTCCTAGCCAGAGTTACGGCATTTAATGTGCGCTGCAGTGGCAGGGGGTCCTCCACTGGGGGCGCCACCACTTTTGCATCCGTTCTGGAGCACCAGGAGTCGGTGGTCCCCGGGAATTCCCCGTGAGCAGCCCCGTTGGGGTGGTCATTTGGTCATTTTTGCACATTTGGTCATTTTTTACATCTGGGGGTCCCCCAGATCGGGGGTCCTTGGAGGTTGTAGTTTGGCAGGCAAGGAGTGTGTGTGTGTGTGTGTAAAATCTGGCATGGATCGGGTCAACGGGTGCGGAGATATAAGCAGGGAAAAAGTGTGACGTGTGACGTGTGAGCACATTTGGTCATTTTTTACATCTGGGGGTCCCCCAGGGACCTGGGGGTCCCTGGGGCTCCGGGGGTCCTTGGAGGTTGTAGTTTGGCAGTCAAGGAGTGTGTGTGCAAAATTTGGCATGGATGGGGGCAACGGTTGTGGAGATATGAGCAGGGCAAAAGTGTGACTGACTCACTCACTGACAGACAGCCTGTGGAGGTTTTGGTAGTAAATGCGACCTACGGTCGCAATTAAAGAGAGTAGTACCGCCTGAATACCAGCATACACTCATCAAACAGATTTTTTGTATTTTGTATACACACCCAGAAGCGTCAAACTAGGGCTTTCCTACTAGCTGACAAGTTCATGAATCTGTCGGCTGTAGGACTCTGGGATCAAATGGCTAACTGACCCGTTGCCCCACTCAGCCGTCAGGGAACATCATTTGGTTAGTTTCTATGTCCAGTATCCGGTCACTATCCCAATTATAACTTGTATTCTATATTTCACTGTCCTCGTCCCTAGCACGAAGAACCATGTGACCTCAGAGGCAAATACATTATTAAAGAAGGGGAAAGTGCAAAGGTGGTCTTCCGCCTAAAAGATTTACTCCCCGAAAACCTCATTTCCAGGGGTACTACTACTACGCCAAGGTTTACCAAACCTTTTTAGGCTGTGAACCCCTAAAAAAATCAACTGGGCACCCCTCACCCCCCACGCATTCAGTTTAGTTTGACTTGGTTCCACAGATAAATATAGACCTTATTCACATCGCGGTCATCTTGGATCACATGACCACATGGGGTGGCAGCCTGCATTACAAAGTATTGTAAACAATGGAGCGAAAGTCCCAAAATATGAGTTCTGTTCAACCAATTAATCGACAAATGAGAAGATGACAACATCAACATCCCCAAAAGGATTCAAAAGAAGGGTACATCCACAATATTCATGGCAGTTAGGTTGCATCGTTACTCTGTACAAACACTTGCTACAGTATCTGTGCAGACTAGTGCTTGCTCTGTCATCATATTAACTTACTTACTGTATCGTGGTTTTTGCATATTGATCAGGAACAATCTAACAACAAATAGTTAATATGATGGCGGAGCAAGCACTGCACAGATAGCAAGTCTTTGTACACATTAAGGTTGCAACCTAACTTCGTATATTGTTACGGTGGATGTAATCAATCCAGTTACTGTAGCCCTTCTATTTAATCCTTTTGGGGATGTTGAAGTTATCATCTGCCCATTTGTCAATTTGGTCAAAAGAAATTGGTTGAACTGAACTCATATTTTGGGACCATCGCTCCATTGTTTACAATGGTTTGTAATGCAGGTTGCCACCCCATGTGGTCATGTGATCCAAAATGGCCGTAGTGTGAATAAGGTCTATTGTGAATATAGCCGATAAAAGCTCCTCACAACGGCCACATTTTGACCAGTATGTTGGTTGCTTTTGATGTAGTAATGGTTTTAAAAAAAGTCCTTGAAATGTCTTTTTAGAAATGAGAATATAACCTGTATAAACTTACACTGTGTTGTGTTGTTGAGTGAGAACAATGTTGCAAATTAAGCTAACCATCTGGGCCTTGACCCCCAGTCTGTGAACCACTGCACTACGCTACAGACTCCCAATCATAAACTAGACACCAGCACAAAGTTGTCCCTTTAAATACCTCTACCTCTTTTGAAATTCACGCCTTGTGAAAACGACCACTTATTTTGTGTTCCAGAGGTTTTGGCGTTCGAAATGTCATGGCAAACTACCTAGTAGAACTTTTTTACAAGCAGGTGCGTGCAAGGTGCCAATATGAACAGTTAAAGCATTGTATTTGGGATTAAAAGCTTCAATCCCAAATACGGGGATTAATTATTAGACTAGAATCTATTGCATTCAAATGTATATTAAGCCCCCAGAAGTCTATTTCTTTCTCCAGCCTATACGGCCATGGGTGCTGAAAAATGCAATCTCTTGCTATATTAATTCATGGTTCAAACCTATTTTATTCTATAGCCTATTTTTAATTAAGCTGTGTGGTTTTGATATAAGTCCGGTCTGGAGAACGGGAGTGTGACTGGGACGCGATGCGCTCATTTTGCTATGATGAAAGTTGGGAGCTTTACCAACTCAACAAGCTGCGTCATTAATTTCTCGTTGTTGTGTGATGATTAAAGGTGTTTTATAGAGCAGAGAGCGAGTCTGGTCATCCATCGTTTTGTTTACGGTGGCGCATGAAAAAACACAGCATCTACAAGCCCGCAAGTGCACCATTGCATCCTTTCTGAAGCTTATGTGATGTTGCATGAAGAATAATTCTAAGACAGACAACGAACAGAAGCGACTTGAGCAAGCGGCCAAGGTGGCACCGTTGGCATGTCTTCTAATTATAAGCGACTCTGGGCTTGATTTCCGTAAAGTTGCTTATATATTGATAGTTGCTGGTTGCGTTTTATTTTTTTGCGAGCTTGTAGATCGGCAATTTTAAGTAGCTTATGTGGCGATGCCTATAATTTTAAAATGCTCATGTGGCCTAGATAATATCACTTTTTGGGGCTTATTTCTCTTGCCAAGTCTGGCAACACTGGTCTTTCATGCCGCCACAATGGTTTAGTGAAAATGATGTACCTAAGCTGAATCCTTTCCAAGTGTAGGAGCAGCGGTTCTACTCCAAGTCTCTCTCGGGTGACTGAACTTCTCACTCTATCTCTAAGGGGGATACCAGGCAGCCACCCATCGGCCAGTAGAGAAGGCCACGTTTTAAACATGAAGGTGATTTAAAAGTTAGATTAGGAGAAAAATGTTTGTGCATTTCTACACCGCGGTACAGTAGCTACAGATTAATTGCGACCGTCAGCTCGCAGTTACTATGAAAACCTCCACCAGCTGTCAGTCCGTCAGTCTGTCTGTCAGTCACGTCACACGTCACACTTTTCCCCTACTCATATCTCCGCTACGATTTCCCTGATCCATGCCAAACTTTGCACACACTCAATTCTCACATAGCCCTCTTCTAGCGCCACCATGAGGCTGATTCTTGCAAGACACATTTTTGGACACTGCTCCTACAGATTTTGCCCTAAAATCACGCAAAGTCGTACACAGCATCTCTACAGTCATGTCATCAACATGGATCTGTCCCATTTCCCATATTCCCTCCTGATTGTGTATACGACCTGACGGTCAAAGACAGATTACCCGGTGGCATGAAACAATATTAAGATGGCAATCAAGCAGGCCAACTCCATAGCAACACGTTACAGTGACCGATGAGAAGCACAACAGCCCAGCTGCACCTGAACCCCATCACCCACACAACCTGCAATGAGAGCAGGACAGTGATGTGGTCCACAAGCACATTCAGACATGGATCAGCTGGACAGTTCCTTGCATGATATACAGTGCTGTTCGTAGCTACAGTGGAGTCAGTACTGCTGTATGGGATGGACCCTCACAGCACAACAGGAAAGGGCCATAGAAGGAGTCTACACCAGTAAGACTCCCTAATGGGGAGATAAGCGACCGCCAGGTCGCATGTAAAAATAGGCCTGATGGTGGCGCTAAATGCTACAGATCCTTGTTGATGACATGACTCTAGACATACTGTGTACCGCTTTGCATGATTTTAGGGCAATATATGTAGGAGCAGTGTCCAAAAAAGTGTCTGAAAAAATCGGCCTGATGGTTGGCGCTAGATGGGACAGATCCATTTTGATGACATGATTGTAGATATACTTTGTTTTTTAGGCAAAATCTGTAGGAGCAGTGTCCAAAAATGTGTCTTGCAAGAATCAGCCTCAAGGTGGCGCTAGAAGAGGGCCATTTGAGAAATGAGTGGGGGTGGGGGTTTTGGTTTGGTAGCCAAGGAGTGTATGTGGAAAGTTTGGCATGGATCGGGGCAACGGTGGCGGAGATATGAGTAGGGGAAAAGTGTGACGTGACAGACTGGCGGAGGGACTGACAGCCAGTGGAGGTTTGGATAGTATAAGTAACTGCGACCTAACGGTCGCAATAAGAATGGTACAAATGGCACTAGGTGTCACATGGACTGACCACATCAGAAATGTGGTCCTCTACAGGGAACTACCATGGGTCACAGATAGGGTTGGGAACCGAAACCGGTTCTTTTTAGGAACCGGTTCCATGATAGCGGGTCCAGAACCGGGTCAATCATTTTTGCCGGTCCGATTCTCTTAACGGGTCTCATCAGCGCGCATTAGCTGTGTGCATTCCATTACAAGCAGCTGTGGTGACGTCAGGCCACCTCTACAGAAGAAATGCTGGGAATGTCCGCGTCACTGAGCAGCGCGAGTCGGCCGCAGCCGTTTGTCCTTTGGGGGGGCCGTGTGTCTCGCTCCACTCCAGCGTGATAGCGTCACCTCCTTCTCACACACGTGTTAATATTAACAAGCCAACAACAACAACAAGAGCAAGCATGAAGCCATCAGAATGGTCGCCGATGAAGAAAAGAAAAGACAGCGCGCTGTCACACCGCATGCATGGATGTTACACCGACATTCGTTTGGAACCGAAATGTGTGACACCAATGTCTGAGTAACATTACCCAATGCAACTATGCGATGCAGTCACACATTTCTTTGCCAAACCAATTGTCGGTGTAACATCCATAAGTTCCACACGCACGCTGACAGACACAGTCACAGAAGCTTGTTCTTCAACAGGGAACAAAATGCGAAAATTGGATTTTACAAAACGGACCGCGTCAGCGTCGATCCCGTTTTAAAGAGGAAAAAAGAGCTTAAAACCAACTTGCTAGGGTTACGTCGTCTTGGTGTTGATGAAGACAAGTTTATGTCGGATCTGCAAGCTCAAAAGTAGTCGTGCATAGTTGTCTGAGTTGTATGAGTGGAGCGTTAAATCAGACGCACTGCAGTGCAATTATTTACTATAAAATCTACTATTACATTTGCGTGTACAGTACACTGGGACTTGGGAGTTAATCTGTTATATAGGGCTCGTGATCGCGCTGCTGCTGTTGTGATGTGTTACATTATAGACATGATGTCTGCAAAAAAACACTTTCTTTAATATAGAAAACATTTGCATCATGGCCTATTCTTCTTCCTCGTTGTATTGTTGTTTTTAATGTAATGAAAATAGGGAGCTTTATTATGAGGAAAAAACTGGTGTGTTTTCCCCTTTTAAAATTGGGTAAAATCGTGCATTTTTAAACACATTTCCTTAACGGTTATCACTTATGTAACCGATAAACTTTTGCTCCCGACAACCCCCCCCCCCCCCCCCCATGGTTTAAGTTGTGTTTATTATGTAATTGTATAATGGATGTCAGAAAATATGAGAAAATATATATATTGGAACCGTTAAGAGAACCGTTAGGAACCGGAATCGTTAAGAGGGAATCGCTAAGGACTCGGAATCGTTAAAATCCTAACGAGTCCCAACCCTAGTCACAGATAACATCAGAGAGAGAAGGATGATGCTGGCAGGGCACTGCGTCTGGCTCTGATGTGAAGGAATGTGTGGCATTCAGTTGTCTTCAGGTGATAATCAATGCTAATGGTCGGCCAACCCCACCGCTGGCCAGTTTCCAAGTTTCACACTGTAATGTAACAATGGACCTGACCTTATTTTCTGATACTATTTAAATTGTATTGATTGTTTCCTGACGCTGGGGCTGCAACAAAGCCTGTGTGTTCATCCATGAGATGACACACGGAATATTAATAATGCTGGTAAAGATATTGTTATTGTAGGTGTACCTGTGTTTAAGAAACTATGTGCTCAAACAGGATAAACAATGGATGACAAATCGACGGGATTCACCCAAATGAATAGCAGACAAATGGTACTGGAACAATATACGTTTGTTTGGGGTGTGGTTCGATTCGCACCTGTCCTTTGAAGGGCAAGTGTCTAGAGTTGTACAGTCAGTTGAGAAACATCTCCAGAATCAAATCATTCCTCACCTTTACAGATCTTGAAAAAGTAATTAATGCATTTATCACTTCACGACTAGATGACTGCAACTCCCTATATGCTGGACTCAGTAAAAAGGCTATCTCTCGTCCCCAACTTGTCCAAAACTCAGCAGCTAGACTTCTCACTAACACTAGGAGACGTGACCACATCACACCAGTCCCGGCCACCCTTCACTGGCTGCCAGTGAGTTTTAGAATTGATTTTAAGATTTTACTTACAACTTTTAAAGCCCTGCGAGGTCTGGCCCCCAGTTATATTTTAGACATGTTGGAACCATATGAGCCTGTGCACACTCTCAGGTCTGCAAATAGGGGTCTCCTGACTCCATTCACAGCCAAACTCCTCACCAGGGGTGATCGGGCCTTTACAGCCCAGGCACCTCGCCTCTGGAATGCCCTACCCCAGGAACTGAGGGACGCAAACTCAGTAACATCCTTTAAAACACTTCTAAACACCTACCTCTACACCAAGGCCTTCTCTTAGATCAGTTGTCTAGTGTTTTATATTATAATTTTCATCCATTAATGTAATAATTTTACTGTTGTCTATTTTTCTGCACTGTCGTTTATTTGCCAAAGCACTTTGTAACGATGTTTTGAGGCCTAATCTCCTCACCGTTGAAACTTTCCTCATCTTTGAAACATTGCAACACAGTGAGCTCACCTGAAAATGTATTTTTTCGTTAAATTAAAGAGCTTCTGGTTGGCAATTACACAATCACTATTATATTATGACTTGCCATGTGGAAACAGGGAGCGTTATGACAGACAGACGGTAACCAGTCCGCCGGTCGCCCTGTGTGGAGTGTGTGTGTGTGTGTGTGTGTGTGGAGTGTGTGTGTGTGTGTGTGTGTGTGTGTGTGTGCGGGTGCGTGTGCGTGTGCGGGTGCGTGTGCGTGTGTGTGTGTGTGTGTGCGTGTGTGTGCGTTTGTGAGCGTCTGTGAGAGAGAGAGAGATAGAAGGAGAGAGAGACTTGCTTTTTTCATTGTTGAAATATTGGCTTGTCAAAATGTTGACATGTACTGTATAACTGTTGGGATTCGAAACATAGGCTCTCCTTTTGTCAAACAAAGGGGCCTTCCAAAGACCGGAGCTGAAATTGTGCGATCCCATAGTCGAAATATAGGCGTGTTGAAGTTTCAGGCCATCGAACAATTGTCTGTCTGTCTGTCTGTCTGTCTGTCTGTCTGTCTGTCTGTCTGTCTGTCTGTCTCTCTCTCTCTCTCTCTCTCTCTCTCTCTAATATCTTATCAGTTTATCTATCCATCTACTTAGTCGTAGTATTACATTTCCAATAGTTTAATATGTTTGGCATTTTTTTTTGCACGCCATCATGTTTGGTGGGGCAGACAGGGCATCCCCTTGCCTATGCCTAGATCCGGCCCTGAATGTGGCTCTGAGCCTACTAAAAATCCATCAGTGACAGTGAATGAGCTCATACAGCCACCTGGGCTTCTCCTGTCATCTACACTATGTATATACTATATAGTGTTTCGCTTGAACCCTAGCATCCCAATTATGGACGTAACATTCAGCAAAAATAGAAAATCTATAAGACAATAATGACGTTCAACCGCCCAATCCCCCTAAAGGGGTGTTGGGGGAAAAATAAAATGGAACAGGGTTGAGAATAAAAGAAAATAGGCCTAATTTAGAAATAAATATTCTTAAACTACACTTGTGACTTTTGTTTTTATTATCATCATCACAAATCAGTGTTTGCCGGTAGCCGACCAGTCCGCAGTTTCCTGTTTTGTGCATGAAGCTGTCAGCTGTCAGCAGGTTGTTTTGTTTTCATCGGCATCGTGGCTCAGAAACGTATATCAGATTTCTTTGTTGGGCCTAAATCAGAAAAAGATTTGTACTAGTGTTGATGAGGATGAGTCGGGGACTGTCAATGTGTGGAGCCTGTGGAGGACGCGGAGGTTCCAAGGCCTCTGGGAGATTCTCACCCCAGCAGAAGCACTGTCCAGCCAGGGCCCAGTCTGCCGGCTGCACGGTGCACCTGCAGCGAGGGCGAGTATAGGCTACCATGCCTAGTTTAGCAGCACTTGAGAAACTCTTCCAGCCCAAGGACTTCAATTTCCCGGGGAGACGTTTTGGAAAGGAAACATATAACAGACGCGGCTGAAGACATGAGCTTGTATATCAGCCGTTCTCAGAGCGCAAATTCCGTTTCGGGGTGGAGGGCTCTTCACAGTAACGATGCCAGGTTGAATTAACTGAAAAGCGCTCCCCAAAATAGGTTTGGCTTTGGCCGTTTCTGTTGGGAACTGTCTCAGTGTTGGTACTAAGAAATCCATTTACAGTATACATAGTAGCCTATAATACTAGTAAGACGCCTCAGGGCAACATGGGACCAGGGCGAGGTCGCGACATTTCTTGGCCGTCTGTCCAGTGATGTATATCGGACCAGTTACCCATATATGGAGATCTATGTACTGTATATGGAGATAATGCTGTGAGCCGATGCTCACTCAGTTATTCGTTATGTGAAAATCCTATGACGTCTATCACATCTGACATCATACATACAATCCCTTTCATGCCCATACACAGAGATCCCTGTCTGAACCAGCCACACTGTGGTGTCACCTGTTTATGCCCATATATGGAGATCCCTGCTCTGAGTATCTGACTGTAATGTCATTGTGATGTGTCAGGGGAACCACAGTATCAGGCGTTATCCCTGCTCTGAGCCTGTGATGTCACAGTGATGTGTCAGGGGAACCACAGTGTCAAGCGTGACAGAGATACGTGGACAAGATGTGCCGGTTTCCATAGTTAACTACAACCTACGGCTGCCATCAGATCAGTGGCATGGCCACTGTGTGCGCCTTTTTTTAAATTTGTTTCTACTCTGTCCACAGCAAGTGTAGTGTACAGTTCCCGATTGTGTTACATTTAGCTAAAAAATAACTGCAGAAACCCAAATGAAACACAAACAAAACCGATTAAAACCGATACTCTTCGGCGCGCGACAGCCCCTCCTGCTTTAAATGACTTCCTGCGGCTATGGCATCCTAAATGCTCTTATGAGTACTGATGTAATGAGTTTCCCTTGGAAGCACCGGTGTGGCCGTTTGACCCATTTGAAAGGAGATGAAGCAGGTGGAGACAGAGAGCCCCTCCACGCCATGTAACCCAAACACTGAGGCATCCCAGGCTCTGGGCCCAGAGGAAGCAAGAGAGCTGTCCACCTCAATCCCAGGAATATCTCAGGTGGACTTTGTGTTGGGTGAATGGGTGACTGGGCACAGGAGAACTATTAAAATACAGGCTGTTAGCCAGGGACATGCTGGGCCCCTGATTCAACCCAGGAAAAAGACAGTAAGGGCGAGTGCCAAAGTACCTCGGACGGCCGCTAGTAAATTCAGACGGCCGGAGCTATATTCGGCCGGCCGGCCGGAACATTCGGCCGGCCGGCCGGTACATATTCGGTGGAGGTCTTTTCGGGGTCTTTTCGGGGTCGGGTCCTACTCTGACGTCATATGGAGGTCTTTTGGAGGTCTTTTTGGGTTGTACGTCGTATGGAGGTATTTTCGGGGTCTTTTCGTTGTCGGGTCCTACTCTGACATCATATGGAGGTCTTTTGGAGGTCTTTTCGGGGTCGGGTCCTACTCTGACATCATATGGAGGTCTTTTGGAGGTCTTTTCGGGGTCGGGTCCTACTCTGACATCATATGGAGGTCTTTTGGAGGTCTTTTCGGGGTCGTACGTCGTATGGAGGTCTTTTCGGGGTCGGTCCTACTCTGACGTCATATGGAGGTCTTTTGGAGGTCTTTTCGGGGTCGGGTCCTACTCTGACGTCATATGGAGGTATTTTGGAGGTCTTTTCGGGGTCGGGTCCTACTCTGACGTCATATGGAGGTCTTTTGGAGGTCTTTTCGGGGTCGGGTCCTACTCTGACGTCATATGGAGGTATTTTGGAGGTCTTTTCGGGGTCGTACGTTGTATGGAGGCCGGCGGTACATTAGGCCGGCCGGCCGGTACATTAGGCCCCAGTGTGCCATATGAGTGGCCCCTGGGGGCCCCTGGGTACCAAAGGCGCACCGTTGCTCGGATCTGCACCATAAACACTGATGAGGCCTGTGAGGTTGCCCCTGGTGTGACTGTTGTCATGGTAGACCCCTGGACAGTGTTTGTGCCATATTTGGTGCAGATCCGAGCAACAGTGCGCCTTTGGCACCCAGGGGGCCCCAGGGGCCACTCATATGGCAAACTAATGTACCGGCCGGCCTAATGGACCGGCCGGCCGGCCGGCCAGATGTACCGGCCGAATGTACCGGCCGAATGTACCGGCCGGCCGGCCGAATGTACCGGCTGGCCGTCCTAAAGACCTCCATACGACTTACGACCCCGAAAAGACCTCAAAAAGACCTCCATATGACGTCAGAGTAGGACTCAACCCTGAAAAGACCTCCAAAAGACCTCCATATGACGTCAGTGTAGGACCCGACCCCGAAAAGACCCCGAAAAGACCTCCATACGACGTACGACCCCGAAAAGACCTCCAAAAGACCTCCATATGACGTCAGAGTAGGACCTGACCCCGAAAAGACCCCGAAAAGACCTCCGCCGAATATACCGGCCAGCTGAATTTACTAGCGGCCGTCCGAGGTACTACCGGCCGGCCGGACTTTGGCACTCGCCCTCTCTCTAAAAAGAGTTGGAGAGGCCCTCATTGCGCGCTATAGAGAGAGATCTCTCTCTATAGCGCTGCTGCTACTCAAAGATTTGCCATTTCAGATCATGACATGTGACAAACCAGTGGGCCAATTACATGAGTTATATTTCGTTGTTGTCGGGTGGAAACCTTGTATGTCCAAAAGCGTTTGTTTTGTATTTATCGTTTTAAAAATGATTTAAACTAGTGAAAACAGCCGATCTAAACACACACAACGCCTCGCGGTGCGAGGCGTTGTGTGCTTGCAGATCTGCTGTTTTCACTACTTTTGTGCGAGGGCCTTGTATGATGAAGCAGGGCTTTGCTTTGTGAAAGAAATTACAAATTTGAAACTTGGAGATACAAGGTTTCTGCCCGACAGTGACGATTTACTTTGTTGGCCGCCCAGCCCCCAAAATGGAATGAAGGCCGGGAATGAACCGGTCGTTCGGGAGTTGTCCCCCTTTTCTCAATGGCCAGCACGTCCCTGTATACTATACTGTAATTTATTTTGAATGATCTACATTTTGAGTATTTTTTATTAACAACCATTTCCATCTATGGTTGCCATCTCTGTCTGTATTATGACATGCATAACAGACCAAGCTACAGTGGTTGCTGTGTCCATGTTAATTCATTCATGTACAATAGCATGTTTTGAAGTTTCAGTGGACCTTAACATTAATTATCTTCAGAGTACGTTGCACCTGTTGACTCACTATTTCATCACCCCTGGGCCAGATGTCGTCAGTGGGAAACACACACCTGCCTTTGATTGGCCAGCTCATGTTTAATCAGTATCCACTTGGGTATAGTCTGTTGTTGCCAGACCATCAGAGATGTCTGCCTAGCGATACGTCTGGACACTTCTGAATGCAAGATAGTGGCAAGAACACCAGCGACAACACAAAGCTACGCCCACTGCTGTAATAACCAATCATATCACCACCCCAATGTGAAGGACCACCATGTACCTTTTGATTGGTTCTGCAATGCCAGCCGCTCTACACTTGACTTGTGTGTGTGTGTGTGTGTGTGTGTAGGTGTGTGTGTGTGTGTGTGTGTGTGTGTGTGTGTGTGTGTGTGTGTGTGTGTGTGCGTATGTTGCAACACAAATTAAAACACCAGCAGTAGACACCTGTGCAACACGCACGCACGCACGCACGCATGCACGCACGCACGCACTCTCGCACACACACACACACACACACACACACACACACACACACACACACACACACACACACACACACACACACACACACACACCCAGAAGCGTCAAACTAGGGCTTTCCTACTAAGCTGACAAGTTCATGAATCTGTCGGCTGTAGGACTC
Organism: Nannobrachium achirus; assembly: GCF_963921795.1. NCBI lineage: Eukaryota > Metazoa > Chordata > Actinopteri > Myctophiformes > Myctophidae > Nannobrachium > Nannobrachium achirus. The sequence goes on from NC_137814.1 coordinate 6,493,013, forward strand.
TGGGATCAAATGGCTAACTGACCCTTTGCCCCACTCAGCCGTCAGGGAACATCATTTGGTTAGTTTCTATGTCCAGTATCCGGTCACTATCCCAATTATAACTTGTATCCTATATTTCACTGTCCTCGTCCCTAGCACGAAGAACCATGTGACCTCCGAGGCAAATACATTATAAAGAAGGGGAAAGTGCAAAGGTGGTCTTCCGCCTAACCGACTTACTCCCCAAAAAACTCATTTCCAGGGGTACTACTACTACTAGCCAAGGTTTACCAAACCTTTTAACGCTGTGAACCCCTAAAAAAATCAACTGGGCACCCCTCACCCCCCACGCATTCAGTTTAGTTTGACTTGGTTCCACAGATAAATATAGACCTTATTCACATCGCGGCCATCTTGGATCACATGACCACATGGGGTGACATCCTGCATTACAAAGTATTGTAAACAATGGAGCGAAAGTCCCAAAATATGAGTTCTGTTCAACCAATTAATCGACAAATGAGAAGATGACAACATCAACATCCCCAAAAGGATTCAAAAGAAGGGTACATCCACAATATTCATGGCAGTTAGGTTGCATCGTTACTCTGTACAAACACTTGCTACAGTATCTGTGCAGACTAGTGCTTGCTCTGTCATCATATTAACTTACTTACTGTATCGTGGTTTTTGCATATTGATCAGGAACAATCTAACAACAAATAGTTAATATGATGGCGGAGCAAGCACTGCACAGATAGCAAGTCTTTGTACACATTAAGGTTGCAACCTAACTTGAATTTTGTTGCAGTGGATGTAATCAATCCAGTTACTGTAGCCCTTCTATTCACCCGCTTCGAACGTTATCAGAACATAGAATGTCCATTATCAGCCTTTATTAACTGCATAGAATGCGCCCATTATGGCCATATTGCCCATACTGAGGAACTCATTATGTTTTTATCAGACATAGTCTCTGTTGATTATGGTACGTCCCATGGAAAATGCCCATACTCTCGTTCAGGCACTATGTTTTAATCAGACATTCTGTCTGTTGATAATGTAACGTTCTATTACATCACATCGGCCGATATGTCAGTCACGTGACTGCTGTTTTTTTTTGTTTCGTTTTTTTCAACACTGCTCCCATAACCTTTATTCTCAGTGTTATATGCAATATTTTACGAAAGTTTCTGCATTATATTGTTCACTGATACAAGACTGACAGTCTTATTATAATTATCTTCAAAATAGCGTTGGTACTTTCTCCCTTTTTAGTCCTTACGTCAACATAAACATTCAGATTTCAAAGATACGGCGTTTGCTCAATAGCCAAGGATGTTACAATTATGGACGGCCCCTCACATGTACGCATAATGTTCCGTGTTGTTTAATAATAATCATTTTTGATCCGATCGGTGGCTTTTAACAACGCGACCCCATCGGCCGTTGGGGTGTATTGCACCTTATAACTCCTATCACTGATCTGATTAAAATGCTTTTTACTAAACAATACAGAATGCACTCGTGCCGAGGTTGGGCCGTATATAATTGTAACATCTGTAGCCCCGGGGAAATAACTCTATATTTGAAATCTGAACGTCTTTGTAGATGTACGGAGGGAGAACGTGCAAAGATTATTTTTTTGAAGATATCACGTTGGGAATGCGATTGATCCCAGGCTGAGACTGACTACTGTATCCGGTTATTTCCACGCGTTACGACGCGTTGGCACAGACAGAGTATTTCCGTATCCTGTCCAGGGCGGAAGTAATGTGTAACGCGAAATTATCACACTCAGACTGAACCACCCGGGACCAACCAGGAGGCTAAAACAGAGGCTCGTGGATTGTTGTTTAACTCGTTTCACAAGAGAAAAGAAGCTCGCTTTCGTGGATATCTTCATATAGCGACTCCATTCAGGTAAGAGACAATAGGCATCATCTAGAATGACTCAATGGGGGTGTATTGTTAAAATGTTAGGCTGTTCTACAGTAGGTCTGTAATGTTTTTTCTTTACCTTGCAACACATGCTAACTCTCATGCTAACTGAAAGCTATTAAAGCTAACAACAACAACAGCTCCCTCCCTCAGCCAGGGACCCCTTCTTAGCTGAGAGAGAGATGAAGCAGGGACCCCTTAGCTGAGAGAGCAGGGACCCCTTAGTTGAGAGAGAGATGAAGCAGGGACCCCTTAGCTGAGAGAGAGATGAAGCAGGGACCCCTTAGTTGAGAGAGAGATGAAGCAGGGACCCCTTAGCTGAGAGAGAGATGAAGCAGGGACCCCTTAGTTGAGAGAGAGATGAAGCAGGGACCCCTTAGCTGAGAGAGAGATGAAGCAGGGACCCCTTAGCTGAGAGAGATGAAGCAGGGACCCCTTAGCTGAGAGAGAGATGAAGCAGGGACCCCTTAGCTGAGAGAGAGATGAAGCAGGGACCCCTTAGCTGAGAGAGATGAAGCAGGGACCCCTTAGCTGAGAGAGAGATGAAGCAGGGACCCCTTAGCTGAGAGAGATGAAGCAGGGACCCCTTAGCTGAGAGAGATGAAGCAGGGACCCCTTAGCTGAGAGAGAGATGAAGCAGGGACCCCTTAGCTGAGAGAGATGAAGCAGGGACCCCTTAGCCGGGAGAGATGAAGCAGGGACCCCTTAGCTGAGAGAGAGATGAAGCAGGGACCCCTTAGCTGAGAGAGAGATGAAGCAGGGGACCCCTTAGCTGAGAGAGAGATGAAGCAGGGACCCCTTAGCTGAGAGAGAGATGAAGCAGGGACCCCTTAGCTGAGAGAGAGATGAAGCAGGGACCCCTTAGCTGAGAGAGATGAAGCAGGGACCCCTTAGCTGAGAGAGAGATGAAGCAGGGACCCCTTAGCTGAGAGAGAGATGAAGCAGGGACCCCTTAGCTGAGAGAGATGAAGCAGGGACCCCTTAGCCGGGAGAGATGAAGCAGGGACCCCTTAGCTGAGAGAGAGATGAAGCAGGGACCCCTTAGCTGAGAGAGAGATGAAGCAGGGGACCCCTTAGCTGAGAGAGAGATGAAGCAGGGACCCCTTAGCTGAGAGAGAGATGAAGCAGGGACCCCTTAGCTGAGAGAGAGATGAAGCAGGGACCCCTTAGCTGAGAGAGATGAAGCAGGGACCCCTTAGCTGAGAGAGAGATGAAGCAGGGACCCCTTAGCTGAGAGAGAGATGAAGCAGGGACCCCTTAGCTGAGAGAGATGAAGCAGGGACCCCTTAGCTGAGAGAGAGATGAAGCAGGGACCCCTTAGCTGAGAGAGATGAAGCAGGGACCCCTTAGCTGAGAGAGATGAAGCAGGGACCCCTTAGCTGAGAGAGAGATGAAGCAGGGACCCCTTAGCTGAGAGAGATGAAGCAGGGACCCCTTAGCCGGGAGAGATGAAGCAGGGACCCCTTCGCTGAGAGAGATGAAGCAGGGACCCCCTTAGCTGAGAGAGAGATGAAGCAGGGACCCCTTAGCTGAGAGAGAGATGAAGCAGGGACCCCTTAGCTGAGAGAGATGAAGCAGGGACCCCTTAGCTGAGAGAGATGAAGCAGGGACCCCTTAGCTGAGAGAGAGATGAAGCAGGGGACCCCTTAGCTGAGAGAGAGATGAAGCAGGGACCCCTTAGCTGAGAGAGAGATGAAGCAGGGACCCCTTAGCTGAGAGAGAGATGAAGCAGGGACCCCTTAGCTGAGAGATGAAGCAGGGACCCCTTAGCTGAGAGAGAGATGAAGCAGGGACCCCTTAGCTGAGAGAGAGATGAAGCAGGGACCCCTTAGCTGAGAGAGAGATGAAGCAGGGACCCCTTAGCTGAGAAAGCACTGTTCTTTACTTCAACAGAGGTCCGGGACCCCTAGGGGGTCCCCGGAGTTACTACTGGGGGTCCTCCAAATCTTTGAGTGATATAAACCTTTTTTCTACTCCTTTTTTATATTAACTACTTGAACCCTAGTGTCCATATTCTGAGAACTGTAGCCCAAAATAGCAGATCTACAAGCTCACAACGCCTCAATCAGCTGTTTTTGGCAAAGACCTTTGGTGTAGAGGGGAAAAAGAGCAGACCAAGTACAGAGTGAAAGGTCAAGTTTATTAAGTATTGACAGTTCAAGTGGTTAAATATCTGAAAACACAAATTGACATGAAAATACACTGATGATTGTGCTGTCAAACAATGAAACTATATGGAATCTAATCAATCTATGAACAGGTTGTGGGGGTCCCTGCTTCAATCTCTCTCAACTAATGGGTCCTTGGCCTGAAAACGTTGTTTAATCTGTCAATTATTTAAGCAATTAATCAGATTGTGGCATTTGTTTAGCTATTACCTTATACATTTCTGATTAAAGAATAGCTACACATTTGTCAGGCTAAATTGTAACCGTGTTCTTTTCAAATAGGTAATTTAAAAATAAATATTCAAGGCATATTTTTAGCAGGGTTCCCACGGTCATGAAATTACTGGAAATATTTTGAAACAGTCCTGGAAGGTCCAGGAGAAATAGCTATGCATTCTTTGAATATTAGAGGCAGAAATTGTGAAAATAGCCGATCTTCATGCTCACAACGTTGCGAGGCGTTGTGAGCATGTAGATCTGCTATTTTCACAATAGAACAGTGTTATACAACATTTCTCAACTCTTTAGTGCTCGTCAGGGTGCCGGGTCCCCAGTAAAAACATGATTATTTCGGGGTCACGGCCTGAAAAGGTTGAGAACCACTGGCATACACTACCTGTCTTTGGGCATTGTGCATAGGAGTAAGCAACATGTTATTGAGCTGAATTATTGTTATATAGTCCTGTATATTGGGTTAAATATTCTGGAAAAGTTTTGGAAATTAATTGGAAAACATTTGTGGGAACCCTGAGTAATGTGTGTGTGTGTGTGTGTGTGTGTGTGTGTGTGTGTGTGTGTGTGTGTGTGTGTGTGTGTGTGTTTGTGTTTGTGTTTGTGTGTGTGTGTATTACTACCAGCGGGGCATCCTGGCCTACCAGTTCAAAGAAAGGCCCAAGAACATTCGCTTCATCGACGAGGAAGATGCAGGCTGCCACGGTGCCCCAGCCCCACAGACCAGCCATGTCACCATCATCCCAGCCAACCCCATAAGCACCAGGTAGGCCTGTCACAATTATTACCAGGGTTCCCACGGTCATGAAATTCCTGGAAATATTTTGAGATTAGAATCATATTTTTCCAGTACTGGAAAAGTTTTGGAATTGATCAAGGCTCCTGGAAGGCCCTGGAAAAAATAGCTATGCATTGTCTTTGGTTATTGATTTGGTTAATACCTCTGAAATGGCAAATTAAACATGGGCCAAATTGTCAAATATTAGAGCCAGAAATTGTGAAAATAGCCGATCTACATGCTCACAACGTCTCGCAGCGCAGTTTTGGAAATTAATTGATAAAAAGCTGTGGGAACCCTGTTTTAGTTCTTTAGCACGGTATTAATAGAAATTCCAGCGATTATGTGCCGATTTGATTACGATTACTAAACTAGTAAGACGCCTCAGGGCGACAATTCTTGGCCATCTGGCCAGTGATGTATATCGGACCAGTTACCCATATACTATATGGAGATCCATGTACTGTACGTCCCTTTTATGCCCATACATGGAGATCCCTGTCTGAACCAGCCGCACATAATATGGGCTGTCTTCCTCCACATATGGGCAATTCCATTATGCAGTTCTGTTAGATATGGGCTTAATCAGGAATCTCCATATATGGGCATAAAAGATTCTGGGGAATACCCATATATGGACTTTTACATAGGTGATGTCACCGGATGTATCAAGGGAACCAACCCATATGTAAAAATGTGTACACACACACGTCTACACGGAGATAAGCTGTGACATTTCTCATGGCAACCTTAAGTCGCAATTAGTTGGGGCACTCCAAATTTACACAAACTCTGTTTTTCTCCACAGATGAAGCCCAAACATGCCAGGAAGGTCAACGTTGCGGCTGACTCTGGATTGCCACAGTGACCTCCGAGAGAGCAGCATGGATCTGTCTACAGCAGGATCAGCATGTGCGACCACTGGAGCACTTTTGGACTGAACTCTTTACATTTGGATTTGGTGGACAGATTTGTGGAGTATTTATCTGCAACTGCCTGAGGACAATGAAACAAAATGGACTTCCAGGAGCTGCTCACCAGCTTCTACCGGAATGGAGAGCACCTCCCACGGTCACCAGCCCATTCGCCTATAACTTATTCGCCTTAACAGATTTCGCTCTTTCACCGTGCATGGAGGAGAGTCTTTTCACGGCCGTTGAAGAGCCATTTCGCCTAAATGTTCAAGGGTCCGTCTTTTTTATCCATTTTGCCTGGCTGCCACGCTGTGGGCAGACAGACAGACAGACAGGTAGACAGACAGACAGACAGACAGACAGACAGACAGACAGAATTTGGCACAGAGCAGAGGAGCGCGAACCAGACACCACTTCACCATAATAAAGCAGCAGTAGTAGGCTATCTTCCAAATCAAATTGTCAGGAGGACATCATGTCATGACTCATGACCTTGCGCAGCAGTGCACGTATCAATTAATTAATTATTTAGACACTGATTCCAAAGCTCTAATCTGTATGTCTGCTCAATTCTGCTGTAAACATAATGTTGGCCTTCGTTCCATTTTGGGGGCTGGGCGGCCAACAAAGTAAATCGTCACTGTCGGGCAGAAACCTTGTATCTCCAAGTTTCAAATGTGTACATTTTTTCGCAAAGCCCTGCTTCATCAAACAAGGCTGTCGCACAAAAGTAGTGAAAACAGCCGATCTACAAGCACACAACGCCTCTTTAATTACTTTATTAAATGATAAATACAAAACAAACGGTTTTCTACCCGACAACGACAAATTATAACTCAAGTAATTGGCCCACTGGCTTGTCACTTGTCATGATCTGAAATGGCAAATCTTTGAGTAGCAGCAGCGCTATGGAGAGAGATCTCTCTCTATAGCGCGCAATTAGGGCCTCCAACTATTTTTCCCGGGCTGAATCAGGGGCCCAGCACGTCCCTGGTTCTCAACCTGTGGGTCAGTACTCTGTTAACTGTTACTCTTGTTGCATCGAGGGCAGACGTTTTGAAAATGGTGCATTATCTTGTGGAAGAATACATGGAAAATATATATATAAGCTGTATCACAATACACAATCTTATCACGATTCTTTCTCATGTTGGTTTTTATGTTTATCTTTCAAGTTACTTAACAGTCAACCTCCTACAAGATAACAAAAAATAAAAGGGAAAAAGGATGAGGTTTGACAACTACTGATTTAGACGAAATTGCTAATTCTCTGTATTAACAATTCAACATGCATTGTATCACGATATATACTGTATATAATATATCTGAAGAGGCGTATCAACGATATGTATCACCAAATGCCAATTGTCTTTGTAAGCTTCAGGTGGTTGTTATGGTAACGCCTGCTGTCAATCAAATTGTTGCCTTCATCTGTCAATCACTGTTGGTTTTCGACCGTGTTATGCTGTGCTGGTGCTTTTGTTTTAAGATCTTTTGCATGTTACTGTTTTTGTATCAATAAATGATTTTTCATATCCAACTTAATATCTACTCTCTGGACTTACTAACCACACACTACATGCGTGTATGTTTTATGCTTGTTTATGCTTGTTTATGCTCGCAGTAGGGCTTATTGGTAAGCCGTGAGTCAGATGATAAACCTTTGTGCTGTATACAGTATGTCTGCTTTACAGTAACAATTAGTGTGCTATTACATAGTAATAATGCAGTGATACAACTAAGCAGTTAAAATTAGCCAAAAATAGCAGATCTACAAGCTCACAATGCCTCGCGCTGCGAGGCCGTGTGAGTTTGTAGATCGGCTATATTCGGCAAAGAGTTTTGTGTCGTGGAGAAAAAGAGCAGACCAAGTACAGAGTGAAAGGTCAAGTTTATTAAGTATTGACGGTTCAAGTGGTTACAGTAAATACTCTGATGATTTTGCTGTCAAATAATGGAACTATGGAATCACTGAAAAGGTTATAGGGGTCCCTGCTTCATTTCTCTCTCAACTAAAGGGTCCTTGGCCTGAACACATTGAAGACCTCTGCTGTAGAGCTCTGTAGACCCTGATATTAGATAGGTGATAGTGGAGGGTTTAGCACACAACACTGTAGAGCTCTGTAGACCCTGATGTTAGATAGGAGGGTGTGGAGTCTATGGTTATCATTCACTATAGGTTATCATTCACCATCGTCGGCAGGTTAATATTCACCAGTGTCAGCAGTTAATCATTCACCAGCGTCGGCAGGTTAGCATTCACCAGCCTCGGACTAATGGGACATCGGACTAATAACATTAAAAAACGCTGCACGCCCCATCTACTGTATCTGTTAATAGACTGAATGTCCTTTTGGACATTAGGATGTCCTAACCCTAACCCTAACCCTAACCCTGTCCGCCGTCTGTCTGCACTGATACTAAACAGTGTCACCACCCACCACCATGGTAATAGCCGCATACTGAAACAATGCACAAATTATATTTGTCATGACTGACATCACTGATACTAAACAGTGCCCAAAATGACTGACATCACGGAGTTGTCACAGACTGGCATGGGCACAGAACACCAAATATGGGCATAACAGAGAGCCAGATATAGATATACAATGGGTATTACACAACTTTATCTGAGCTTTATGAAGTTTATAATGAAGTTCATAGTGTATAATGACATCTTATCATAAATACATAAAACTTAATGAAGTTCTTTCTTCCTTTCTTTTTCCTTTATTAATTCAGGGGAGCCCATTGAGAGCAAGCTCTCTTTTTCAAGGACACCCTGATCACATCATAAAAAACCACACAAGCAATGTAAAATACAATAGACAATCAAACCACAGTATAACGTTACAGATGCAGGAAGTACATAACATATAATATAGTTCTTACACAAAACATGTGCATTCACTATGTAGTGTGCCCTCAAGGAGCACTTTAAATGTCCCTATAGAGACCAATCGAACCAGTTTCAGAGATTCCTGAAGTTTATCCCACTTGTGTGGAGCATAATACTTGAAGGCCGTCTTTCCTTGCTCACTATTCATAGTTGGACAGGAATACCTAATGAATACCTGTGAGCGAGTTGCATGTCCAGTGACTATTGGTTCTACCAATGTGGATAAATACAAAGGAAGTTTACCACAGAAGGCCTTATAAATAAATAAAATACAGTGTTGCTCTCTATGAACTGTGAGAGATGGCCAGCCTACTTTTTCATATAATAAACAATGATGGGTAAGATAATCATCACCAGTTATAAACCGCAAGGCACGGTGGTAGACAGCATCAAGAGGCTTCAGTGTGGAGAGTGAGGCATGCATGTACACAGCACATCACCATAATCAAAGACCGACATTATAACAGATTGTTCAGCGAGAGAGAGAGAGAGAACAAAGAAAAGTCTGACGATTTGATAACCCTAACCCTACAGCCCATTAGTCCGAAACTAGTGAATGCTTACCTGGTGAATTCTAACCCTAAACTTAACCCTAACCAATGTAGGACTAATGAACCTTTGTAGTTATGGGTAGTCCCCTCAGATACAGGGGTCCCCATCCTAAATACTACAGGGTAGTATCAACATCTGTTGTTCATTGGCTAGTTGAAAATAGCATATCTTCTAAGGTTCTGGGTTCAACGTTAAACGTTTTCAGGCCAAGGAGGTCCCTATAACCTTTTCAGTGATTCCATAGTTCCATTGTTTGACAGCAAAATCATCAGAGTATTTACTGTAACCACTTGAACCGTCAATACTTAATAAACTTGACCTTTCACTCTGTACTTGGTCTGCTCTTTTTCTCCACGACACAAAACTCTTTGCCGAATATAGCCGATCTACAAACTCACACGGCCTCGCAGCGCGAGGCATTGTGAGCTTGTAGATCTGCTATTTTTGGCTAATTTTAACTGCTTAGTTGTATCACTGCATTATTACTATGTAATAGCACACTAATTGTTACTGTAAAGCAGACATACTGTATACAGCACAAAGGTTTATCATCTGACTCACGGCTTACCAATAAGCCCTACTGCGAGCATAAACAAGCATAAACAAGCATAAAACATACACGCATGTAGTGTGTGGTTAGTAAGTCCAGAGAGTAGATATTAAGTTGGATATGAAAAATCATTTATTGATACAAAAACAGTAACATGCAAAAGATCTTAAAACAAAAGCACCAGCACAGCATAACACGGTCGAAAACCAACAGTGATTGACAGATGAAGGCAACAATTTGATTGACAGCAGGCGTTACCATAACAACCACCTGAAGCTTACAAAGACAATTGGCATTTGGTGATACATATCGTTGATACGCCTCTTCAGATATATTATATACAGTATATATCGTGATACAATGCATGTTGAATTGTTAATACAGAGAATTAGCAATTTCGTCTAAATCAGTAGTTGTCAAACCTCATCCTTTTTCCCTTTTATTTTTTGTTATCTTGTAGGAGGTTGACTGTTAAGTAACTTGAAAGATAAACATAAAAACCAACATGAGAAAGAATCGTGATAAGATTGTGTATTGTGATACAGCTTATATATATATTTTCCATGTATTCTTCCACAAGATAATGCACCATTTTCAAAACGTCTGCCCTCGATGCAACAAGAGTAACAGTTAACAGAGTACTGACCCACAGGTTGAGAACCAGGGACGTGCTGGGCCCCTGATTCAGCCCGGGAAAAATAGTTGGAGGCCCTAATTGCGCACTATAGAGAGAGATCTCTCTCCATAGCGCTGCTGCTACTCAAAGATTTGCCATTTCAGATCATGACAAGTGACAAGCCAGTGGGCCAATTACTTGAGTTATAATTTGTCGTTGTCGGGTAGAAAACCGTTTGTTTTGTATTTATCATTTAATAAAGTAATTAAAGAGGCGTTGTGTGCTTGTAGATCGGCTGTTTTCACTACTTTTGTGCGACAGCCTTGTTTGATGAAGCAGGGCTTTGCGAAAAAATGTACACATTTGAAACTTGGAGATACAAGGTTTCTGCCCGACAGTGACGATTTACTTTGTTGGCCGCCCAGCCCCCAAAATGGAACGAAGGCCAACATTATGTTTACAGCAGAATTGAGCAGACATACAGATTAGAGCTTTGGAATCAGTGTCTAAATAATTAATTAATTGATACGTGCACTGCTGCGCAAGGTCATGAGTCATGACATGATGTCCTCCTGACAATTTGATTTGGAAGATAGCCTACTACTGCTGCTTTATTATGGTGAAGTGGTGTCTGGTTCGCGCTCCTCTGCTCTGTGCCAAATTCTGTCTGTCTGTCTGTCTGTCTGTCTGTCTGTCTGTCTGTCTGTCTGTCTGTCTGCCCACAGCGTGGCAGCCAGGCAAAATGGATAAAAAAGACGGACCCTTGAACATTTAGGCGAAATGGCTCTTCAACGGCCGTGAAAAGACTCTCCTCCATGCACGGTGAAAGAGCGAAATCTGTTAAGGCGAATAAGTTATAGGCGAATGGGCTGGTGACCGTGGGAGGTGCTCTCCATTCCGGTAGAAGCTGGTGAGCAGCTCCTGGAAGTCCATTTTGTTTCATTGTCCTCAGGCAGTTGCAGATAAATACTCCACAAATCTGTCCACCAAATCCAAATGTAAAGAGTTCAGTCCAAAAGTGCTCCAGTGGTCGCACATGCTGATCCTGCTGTAGACAGATCCATGCTGCTCTCTCGGAGGTCACTGTGGCAATCCAGAGTCAGCCGCAACGTTGACCTTCCTGGCATGTTTGGGCTTCATCTGTGGAGAAAAACAGAGTTTGTGTAAATTTGGAGTGCCCCAACTAATTGCGACTTAAGGTTGCCATGAGAAATGTCACAGCTTATCTCCGTGTAGACGTGTGTGTGTACACATTTTTACATATGGGTTGGTTCCCTTGATACATCCGGTGACATCACCTATGTAAAAGTCCATATATGGGTATTCCCCAGAATCTTTTATGCCCATATATGGAGATTCCTGATTAAGCCCATATCTAACAGAACTGCATAATGGAATTGCCCATATGTGGAGGAAGACAGCCCATATTATGTGCGGCTGGTTCAGACAGGGATCTCCATGTATGGGCATAAAAGGGACGTACAGTACATGGATCTCCATATAGTATATGGGTAACTGGTCCGATATACATCACTGGCCAGATGGCCAAGAATTGTCGCCCTGAGGCGTCTTACTAGTTTAGTAATCGTAATCAAATCGGCACATAATCGCTGGAATTTCTATTAATACCGTGCTAAAGAACTAAAACAGGGTTCCCACAGCTTTTTATCAATTAATTTCCAAAACTGCGCTGCGAGACGTTGTGAGCATGTAGATCGGCTATTTTCACAATTTCTGGCTCTAATATTTGACAATTTGGCCCATGTTTAATTTGCCATTTCAGAGGTATTAACCAAATCAATAACCAAAGACAATGCATAGCTATTTTTTCCAGGGCCTTCCAGGAGCCTTGATCAATTCCAAAACTTTTCCAGTACTGGAAAAATATGATTCTAATCTCAAAATATTTCCAGGAATTTCATGACCGTGGGAACCCTGGTAATAATTGTGACAGGCCTACCTGGTGCTTATGGGGTTGGCTGGGATGATGGTGACGTAGCTGGTCTGTGGGGCTGGGGCACCGTGGCAGCCTGCATCTTCCTCGTCGATGAAGCGAATGTTCTTGGGCCTTTCTTTGAACTGGTAGGCCAGGATGCCCCGCTGGTAGTAATACACACACACACACACACACACACACACACACACACACACACACACACACACACACACACACACACACACACACACACACACACACACACACACACACACACACACACACACACATTACTCAGGGTTCCCACAAATGTTTTCCAATTAATTTCCAAAACTTTTCCAGAATATTTAACCCAATATACAGGACTATATAACAATAATTCAGCTCAATAACATGTTGCTTACTCCTATGCACAATGCCCAAAGACAGGTAGTGTATGCCAGTGGTTCTCAACCTTTTCAGGCCGTGACCCCGAAATAATCATGTTTTTACTGGGGACCCGGCACCCTGACGAGCACTAAAGAGTTGAGAAATGTTGTATAACACTGTTCTATTGTGAAAATAGCAGATCTACATGCTCACAACGCCTCGCAACGTTGTGAGCATGAAGATCGGCTATTTTCACAATTTCTGCCTCTAATATTCAAAGAATGCATAGCTATTTCTCCTGGACCTTCCAGGACTGTTTCAAAATATTTCCAGTAATTTCATGACCGTGGGAACCCTGCTAAAAATATGCCTTGAATATTTATTTTTAAATTACCTATTTGAAAAGAACACGGTTACAATTTAGCCTGACAAATGTGTAGCTATTCTTTAATCAGAATGTATAAGGTAATAGCTAAACAAATGCCACAATCTGATTAATTGCTTAAATAATTGACAGATTAAACAACGTTTTCAGGCCAAGGACCCATTAGTTGAGAGAGATTGAAGCAGGGACCCCCACAACCTGTTCATAGATTGATTAGATTCCATATAGTTTCATTGTTTGACAGCACAATCATCAGTGTATTTTCATGTCAATTTGTGTTTTCAGATATTTAACCACTTGAACTGTCAATACTTAATAAACTTGACCTCTCACTCTGTACTTGGTCTGCTCTTTTTCCCCTCTACACCAAAGGTCTTTGCCAAAAACAGCTGATTGAGGCGTTGTGAGCTTGTAGATCTGCTATTTTGGGCTACAGTTCTCAGAATATGGACACTAGGGTTCAAGTAGTTAATATAAAAAAGGAGTAGAAAAAAGGTTTATATCACTCAAAGATTTGGAGGACCCCCAGTAGTAACTCCGGGGACCCCCTAGGGGGGGGGTCTCAGCTAAGGGGTCCCTGCTTCATCTCTCTCTCAGCTAAGGGGTCCCTGCTTCATCTCTCTCTCAGCTAAGGGGTCCCTGCTTCATCTCTCTCTCAGCTAAGGGGTCCCCTGCTTCATCTCTCTCTCAGCTAAGGGGTCCCTGCTTCATCTCTCTCAGCTAAGGGGTCCCTGCTTCATCTCTCTCAGCTAAGGGGTCCCTGCTTCATCTCTCTCTCAGCTAAGGGGTCCCTGCTTCATCTCTCTCTCAGCTAAGGGGGTCCCTGCTTCATCTCTCTCAGCGAAGGGGTCCCTGCTTCATCTCTCCCGGCTAAGGGGTCCCTGCTTCATCTCTCTCAGCTAAGGGGTCCCTGCTTCATCTCTCTCTCAGCTAAGGGGTCCCTGCTTCATCTCTCTCAGCTAAGGGGTCCCTGCTTCATCTCTCTCAGCTAAGGGGTCCCTGCTTCATCTCTCTCTCAGCTAAGGGGTCCCTGCTTCATCTCTCTCAGCTAAGGGGTCCCTGCTTCATCTCTCTCTCAGCTAAGGGGTCCCTGCTTCATCTCTCTCTCAGCTAAGGGGTCCCTGCTTCATCTCTCTCAGCTAAGGGGTCCCTGCTTCATCTCTCTCTCAGCTAAGGGGTCCCTGCTTCATCTCTCTCTCAGCTAAGGGGTCCCTGCTTCATCTCTCTCTCAGCTAAGGGGTCCCTGCTTCATCTCTCTCTCAGCTAAGGGGTCCCCTGCTTCATCTCTCTCTCAGCTAAGGGGTCCCTGCTTCATCTCTCTCAGCTAAGGGGTCCCTGCTTCATCTCTCTCAGCTAAGGGGTCCCTGCTTCATCTCTCTCTCAGCTAAGGGGTCCCTGCTTCATCTCTCTCTCAGCTAAGGGGGTCCCTGCTTCATCTCTCTCAGCGAAGGGGTCCCTGCTTCATCTCTCCCGGCTAAGGGGTCCCTGCTTCATCTCTCTCAGCTAAGGGGTCCCTGCTTCATCTCTCTCTCAGCTAAGGGGTCCCTGCTTCATCTCTCTCAGCTAAGGGGTCCCTGCTTCATCTCTCTCAGCTAAGGGGTCCCTGCTTCATCTCTCTCTCAGCTAAGGGGTCCCTGCTTCATCTCTCTCAGCTAAGGGGTCCCTGCTTCATCTCTCTCTCAGCTAAGGGGTCCCTGCTTCATCTCTCTCTCAGCTAAGGGGTCCCTGCTTCATCTCTCTCAGCTAAGGGGTCCCTGCTTCATCTCTCTCTCAGCTAAGGGGTCCCTGCTTCATCTCTCTCTCAGCTAAGGGGTCCCTGCTTCATCTCTCTCTCAGCTAAGGGGTCCCCTGCTTCATCTCTCTCTCAGCTAAGGGGTCCCTGCTTCATCTCTCTCTCAGCTAAGGGGTCCCTGCTTCATCTCTCCCGGCTAAGGGGTCCCTGCTTCATCTCTCTCAGCTAAGGGGTCCCTGCTTCATCTCTCTCTCAGCTAAGGGGTCCCTGCTTCATCTCTCTCAGCTAAGGGGTCCCTGCTTCATCTCTCTCAGCTAAGGGGTCCCTGCTTCATCTCTCTCTCAGCTAAGGGGTCCCTGCTTCATCTCTCTCAGCTAAGGGGTCCCTGCTTCATCTCTCTCTCAGCTAAGGGGTCCCTGCTTCATCTCTCTCTCAGCTAAGGGGTCCCTGCTTCATCTCTCTCAGCTAAGGGGTCCCTGCTTCATCTCTCTCTCAGCTAAGGGGTCCCTGCTTCATCTCTCTCTCAACTAAGGGGTCCCTGCTTCATCTCTCTCTCAACTAAGGGGTCCCTGCTTCATCTCTCTCTCAGCTAAGGGGTCCCTGCTTCATCTCTCTCTCAACTAAGGGGTCCCTGCTTCATCTCTCTCTCAGCTAAGGGGTCCCTGCTTCATCTCTCTCTCAACTAAGGGGTCCCTGCTCTCTCAGCTAAGGGGTCCCTGCTTCATCTCTCTCTCAGCTAAGAAGGGGTCCCTGGCTGAGGGAGGGAGCTGTTGTTGTTGTTAGCTTTAATAGCTTTCAGTTAGCATGAGAGTTAGCATGTGTTGCAAGGTAAAGAAAAAACATTACAGACCTACTGTAGAACAGCCTAACATTTTAACAATACACCCCCATTGAGTCATTCTAGATGATGCCTATTGTCTCTTACCTGAATGGAGTCGCTATATGAAGATATCCACGAAAGCGAGCTTCTTTTCTCTTGTGAAACGAGTTAAACAACAATCCACGAGCCTCTGTTTTAGCCTCCTGGTTGGTCCCGGGTGGTTCAGTCTGAGTGTGATAATTTCGCGTTACACATTACTTCCGCCCTGGACAGGATACGGAAATACTCTGTCTGTGCCAACGCGTCGTAACGCGTGGAAATAACCGGATACAGTAGTCAGTCTCAGCCTGGGATCAATCGCATTCCCAACGTGATATCTTCAAAAAAATAATCTTTGCACGTTCTCCCTCCGTACATCTACAAAGACGTTCAGATTTCAAATATAGAGTTATTTCCCCGGGGCTACAGATGTTACAATTATATACGGCCCAACCTCGGCACGAGTGCATTCTGTATTGTTTAGTAAAAAGCATTTTAATCAGATCAGTGATAGGAGTTATAAGGTGCAATACACCCCAACGGCCGATGGGGTCGCGTTGTTAAAAGCCACCGATCGGATCAAAAATGATTATTATTAAACAACACGGAACATTATGCGTACATGTGAGGGGCCGTCCATAATTGTAACATCCTTGGCTATTGAGCAAACGCCGTATCTTTGAAATCTGAATGTTTATGTTGACGTAAGGACTAAAAAGGGAGAAAGTACCAACGCTATTTTGAAGATAATTATAATAAGACTGTCAGTCTTGTATCAGTGAACAATATAATGCAGAAACTTTCGTAAAATATTGCATATAACACTGAGAATAAAGGTTATGGGAGCAGTGTTGAAAAAAACGAAACAAAAAAAAACAGCAGTCACGTGACTGACATATCGGCCGATGTGATGTAATAGAACGTTACATTATCAACAGACAGAATGTCTGATTAAAACATAGTGCCTGAACGAGAGTATGGGCATTTTCCATGGGACGTACCATAATCAACAGAGACTATGTCTGATAAAAACATAATGAGTTCCTCAGTATGGGCAATATGGCCATAATGGGCGCATTCTATGCAGTTAATAAAGGCTGATAATGGACATTCTATGTTCTGATAACGTTCGAAGCGGGTGTGCAAACACTGGGTTACCACGGTAACCACAGGACAATCACTGGATAACAACACAAACCTCACACTAGAGATGGGATTTATGGCTCTTTGAAGTGAGCCGGATCTCTGGGAGCCGTTCCTGTCAAAGAGCTGTTCAAAAGACTGGCTCATTTTATTGACTAGTTACTTTGTAGATCTAATCACTTCAACCCTATATACATTTCGGCCATATATAGGCCTACATTTCCGCCATTTGAAAATAGCCGATCTACAAGCTCACAATGTGTCGCGTTGCGACGCATTGTGAGCTTGTAGATCGGCTATTTTCAAATGATTTTTCTAAATTGTATTAATTGGAAAACCTGTGAAATGGGACATTCTGCATAATGAATACTTTCTACTATTGGTAGGCTACTTGTCTTTAAAAGATTTTATCCCACAATTTTGTAACCCATTTTTTTTCACCCAGTGCCAATTGCCTACACACAGAAAAATAATGGTTCTTAAATGGTTCTTTAAAAGGCTATATGGTTCTTTAAAGAACCATCACCTATAAAGAACCATTTTATTTAACAAATGGTTCTTCAGATTCCTCACATGGTTCTTTGGGATTTAAAAGGTTCTTAGGCCTATATGGAGGTTACAGTATGTATTTTGCAACTGTAAATTATAACCTACATATTAATTTAAAACAATTAAAATTTTCAATGTAGGCATTCAGCAGATGAAGAGATGGAAAGATAGAAGATAAAAAACAACATCCTATATTAAAATTGTATTAAGGAGGACCTTTTAGCCAGCCGGCAGGTTTATCTCTGATGTCACTGACTCAGCCATAACCATGCAACTACACCCAAATATGAAGTGTATCTAACCTAAATGTGTTGTCATGGCATCAGGTGCAAACAAATCAGTCTGCTCCATATATGGGTACAAAAGGTAGCATGCCCATATAGGCCTATGGATATATACTCCATCTATAATATCATTTTTCAAATAGGCCTGTCTAGAATCTAATGTTTTAGGCTGTTGTCTCTTTGGGCATGGCATTACATGTTATTATCTCTCTCTCTCTCTCTCTCTCTCTCTCTCTCTCTCTCTCTCTCTCTCTCTCTCTCTCTCTCTCTCTTGCGTGCGCACGCGCGCACGCACGCACGCACACACACACACACACACACACACACACACACACACACACAAACAGCGGGCCCACTTTTTCCTTCTCTGTAGGCTACTGAACTGCGTCACGTCTCCTCACGAGTTGAACTGGAAGTTGTTAGCTCCATTCTTCAACATTTCTTTCATTCTGGAAGTAAGGTAAGGTGTTTTCGACTTTCAACATGTTTTAGTTGACGTTAGAATGTTCCACTGCCATCATGCAGAACGAGCAGTAGTTACATTTGTTTGTTGTTTGTTGCCAGGGCAGAGGGAAGAGTCAACATTACTGTTGGTTAGCTTAGCTGCAGCTGCTAATTCAATTGACTGTTAGCTGAAAGCTAAGAAGGCATGTAGTTGAACATTTGATGTAAACTAGCTTAAAGTCAAGTTTAGTAAAGTTGTTGAAGGCATTTGGAGTAATGTGTGGTCTGTGTTATTTAAATGACAGGTCAATGTGTTTTTTGGGGGAAATTGACTCTGTATTTCCTTCCAGAAAGTGTGAAGGGATTTGCTGGCAGCAAATGAAGACAAGATACTGTGAGAAAGCAAAGTAAGTTATCCTGTGGAGTGTGTGTGTGTGTGTGTGTGTGTGTGTGTGTGTGTGTGTGTGTGTGTGTGTGTGTGTGTGTGTGTGTGTAACAATGACACATCCACAAGATAATGGCACAAAATAATTAAATGTCAGTAATATGGAAAATTCTGTGTGTTTAGATTATAATTTATGTATGTTCATATCAATGGTGAAATTGATGTTTGACAAGTATTGGACTAATGTTAAATATAAACATTTTGCTGACCCTAGTGTACATTAAAGGACAACCTCACCACTTTTCAACCTATCTTCATTTAATTGGTCCTCACTAATGTTCATGATAGCAAAATTCATAGAACTCCATCTAATGGGGAATCAAAACAAATAGAAACTAGGCTTTGCATTCTTGAAAACTTGCAATGTTATAATGGAAGCCATTGTTTTCACTATAATAAAAATGTAAATATAAAAAAAAGAATAATCTTCCAAACAATGTCATTGGTAGATGGATTTCTTAACTGCCAAGTGGGTCATCATCATCATCATCAAAAGTGGTAATTAAGGTTTATGCAGTATAGTATAAGATGACTTAAAAGGTAACAGTATATACAATTCTGAAGTCAATTTAATTTACATTTTAAAAGAATGAATGCAGCATTTTTTCTTTTTTTAAATCATTTCAAGAGTAGCTGCCGCTGCCAGGAAGGGTTCAGAGGTCTGCAGTGTAAGCTGGGACAGGCCACCGCCATCAGCATATGTCTGCTGCTATTCTATGGTAAGTGGAGGAAGGGGTCACTGTGTCCTCACTGAAATTACACAGTATTACAAATGTAACCAAACTAGAGGTTCTGCTAGTATCTAGTAACTAGTAGCGTAGGCCCTCACATTCAGTAGGCTACACTATCGCTCTGAACACAGCACCACCAGTTCTTCAGTAAAAGATTAAAGCCAGGTACTTAGAAACATCCTCATCTTTGGTTTTGAACTGCTGTTATTCTGGTTTATCCCCAGCATCATGCCGGCACTATCCTTTTGCACATACTGTCTTTTACCCACAATCATTGTGTGTGTGTGCATGTGTGTGTTGCAGCTGTACTGGTAGCAGTGACCGTATGGAACCAGAAAGGCAGTCGTCCCTGCTGAGCACGAGAGCTGGGAGGATATCAGACAAAACATCCTCGACTACAACGTTCTGCATACAAAAGGTATTGGCATAAAATAAACAATTTCAGAATCATATAAAGTATTTGTATCATGACATTGGATGTTGGATAAGGGACACGGACCCCAAAAGGGCTGAGAAACAACACTAGATGCATTGAAATCAGATTGGAGCAATCTGTTTCCTCAATTGTAATTCTAAATGTAAACAGGATAATAAATGCACTAATTGTGCATGCACACCTGAATCACATACAAGGTAGGGATGGGTATCGTTCACCTTTTAATCGATACGATACCTTTTTCGATACCCGGGAATCGATACGATACCTTTTTCGATACCATTTTCGATACTCTTTATTTATTATTATTATTATAATTATTATTTGCCTTTTTCTAAGGGCTATTTTATAGACGTTGGATCATTATCATAATAATAAACATTATAGGCTATTCTCTGCTATTTTCACAGTAACAAGTGTAACCTACTAAAGCAGTCATTAAACTCTCAGTAGCCCAACTGTTACAGATGCGACCGGCAAGGGGTGCATTCAAAAGTATCGAAACAAGGTATCGTTCGTTTTTACGTGAACCGATACCGATAGTATCGATGTCAGTGAATCGATACCATTAAAAGTATCGCCGACGATACCCAACCCTAATACAAGGTTTATTTTAGTATTGATGTCAACTCAGAAATGTTAACTCAAGCCTTTTGGCCCCAGAAAGAGAAAGTGAACATTTAGAACAGTAAGACTAGGAGGTGCTGTTATTCCTAGCGTCTAGCATCCACACAAACCTACTGCTAACCATTTTCCATTTTGTATGAAAAGGGACAGACTTAACTATCTTAAATGTGACTAACTGAACCTCCCCCTTCTTCAGAACGTGTACGACAGTGTCCCCTGTGCTCCAGCCTGTCCCAGTCGTCCGGCTCATCAAGTCCTCCCATGGCTCCTAGGAGGATGTGCACCCGGCTGGCTTCTCCTGCAGCAGCTTGGGTGCCCTGTACCTCAGCATTCCCCACCATCACCACACGGCAAACAGCAGCTGCACTAGTAGTGACGCTGCTTACGACGCCAACAAAACTGGCCACGGCACGAGCGGGGACGTGAATGACGCCAGCTACGTGGATGTCGCCCATGCAGGACGGCAGTCCCACATCGACTTCAAGAGCTACGTGGCGCACACTGCTTCAGCAGTGTTGGGATTGGAAGTCTCATCAAAGATGATGCGCAACCAACAGTCAGTGACTTGTTCCTTCAAGAACTTCCACTGAACTTGCAGGCTCATTTTAAAAACTTGGAGGTACCCATTGCTGTTGATGAGAAGCTCTGGAAGAGTAAACACATTGTTTTGAACTCTGTCAAGTATGCGGCTGGAGCCTGTATGAGGTGGACTTGCTTTGTATTCTTCTTTTTTACTTGCACAGCACTTAAGAGATTTAAATGTTTTGAAACTGTTGTACTGATGTTAAATTTTGATTAAATGATGATTTGATTAAATTCAAAGAGTTATAACTAATCTCGTGTTCATCTTTTCCAACAAATCTGATATATTTTAAAGTGTAGTGAAACATTTATTACCCTAAGAACCACTTCTTTAGCTGGAAAACCATTTTTTAGCTGAAGAACCATTTTTTTTGCTGAAGAACCATTATTCAAAACATTTTCCAAAAGGTTCTTCAGAGAACCTTTTTTTGACATGGTTCTTTGAGGAACCAAAAATGGTTCCTCAAAGAACCATTTTTTGATGGTTCTTTGAAGCACCTTTAATGGTTCTTTATCGAACCATTCGAATAAATGGTTCTTTAAAGAACCTTGGTGAAAAAGGTTCTTTGTGGAACCAAAAATGGTTCTTCTATGGAATCACTCTGAAGAACCATTTTTGGTTCCAGTTGGAACCTTTTTTTTTCTGTGTGTATGTAATCCTGGGCTCTGCTCTCCCTCTGCTAACCTGGGGAGGCAACGGACTGACCTCATGCTTCCTTCTATGCATGAGGAGTCCAAGTTGCTTCTTTTTTCACCTGACAGTGGAGATTTCCCTGGTTTGGACGTAGCGCGTGGAAGGAACACGTTATTCCAACCAGTTCCTTTCCCCTCCATCAAGCGCCCCGGCTGGCAGGGAGGCATTATTGAGACCAGGATTACGTGCATGTTTTTGTGAGGGTATCAACCCTAGGAGACACGGGGAGAACATGCAAACTCCACACAGAAAGGCCCTATCGCCGACCCCACCTAGGGTGTGGGCGCTGATGACGCGGGGGAGAAACACGCCGCCAGCGCCCACAGCGTCCCCCGGCGGGAATCGAACCCAGGACCTTCTAGCTGTGAGGCGAAGCGCTAACCACTGCGCCACCGTGCCTCCTAGGCTACTTGTCTTTAAGTACATTTTGATACCGATACTTTTGTACTTTTATTCAACGAACATTTTGAATTTCCACACTTTTACTTCATTATTTCTACATTGCAGTAGGCCATTGATACTGTTACTTTAGTAAAGAATTTACTCCTCCTCCTCAAAAAAAGAAAAAAGAAAGAAAGAAAAAGGGAACGGCTCCCTATAGTGTGAACCGGATCTCATCGTTCATTTCAAAGAGCCGTTCAAAAGACTCGATTCGTTCGCGCCCACTTCTACCTCACACCTCCTGGACAGACAGACAGACAGACAGACAGACAGACAGACAGACTGACTGGGACTGCCATGTTCGAACTTTTTGTTTACCTTTTCCTCCGTAAATGAACAGTGCAGCGCTCACACAAAAGCATCAAAAATAGCAGATCTACACGTTTGAAACGTGAGGCTTTCGCTCCACTAATATAGACAGGTCCATTTCAAAGATGAATAAGATTGCACTTTGTGTCCAAGCTTCGATACACTAACGCTGGGGTTCTCAAACCTTTTTAGGCCGTGACCCCCAACATAAACATATTTGAACTGGGGACCTCCACCCTGACAAGCACTTGGAATTGTAGGTAGGCCTATTGCATGTGACTCGGTTCCACAGATAAAAAGAAATTGAAACAAGCAGATCTACAAGCTCACAAGTCACAACGTTGTGAAGCTTGTAGATTGTGAGCTTGTAGATTTTGCAAATAAATATTTGCAAAATGCCTTCGGGGTTCTGATTTTCTGAAAATTGATCCTCTCTAATAGCTAAAGTATTTTAAAGGACCACCTCACCTCTGGGACAACCTTTTTTATACTTGAACCCAAAAACAGCAGATCTACAAGCTCGTAGATCGGCTATTTTTGGCAAAGAGGTTTGGTGTATAGGGGAAAAAGAGCAGAGTGAAAGGTCAAGTTCATTAAGTATTGACGGTTCAAGTGGTTAAATATCTGAAAACACAAATTGACATGAATCCAAAATACACTGATGATTGTGCTGTCAAACTATATGGAATCTATGAAAAAGTTGTGGGGGTCCCTGCTTCATCTCTCTCTCAACTAAGGGGTCCTTGGCCTGAAAACGTTGAAGACCCTTGAATTAGAGGAATATATTAGACCAGGAGCCTATCGTTAGATCCCCCTATTAGACCAGGGGTTTTCAAAGTGGGTGACGGGGCACCCTGGGGTGCCGTGAGATAATTTGATAATGTTTGGAATTTATTTGGACACTTAAAAATATTTAGTATAATTTTAAACTTTAAGTACAAAGTTATTTTCAGTCAGTTCTAACCAAAATGGCTATTATCACTTTTCCTTGTAACATAATCGCTAAAATATGCTATAAATATATAAAGATGCTGGGAGTGAAAATTAGGAATATAATGGGTGCCACGGCATTGGTCCTACATCCCATTAGTCAGAATCTGGTGATGTTAACTGTTAGGGGTCCCGCCTGTGACCCCAGGTGTATGGCACCCTGTCTTTTGGAACCCTGTGCACTGTGTCTGCTGAGTGGAGAGAGAGAGGCATCCAGCTCCAAGATGGCCTTGGACTGGAGATGACTCATCAAATGCAGCTGGCCACGCTAACGAGCTGTTATCTTCTCTCTGTCTGGGAAACCAACCTTGGACTGAGCGTGAGTGAGACAGGTGCCCGTCCCTCCCTAACGTTCGGGCCGTGCTGTTATCTCTTATCACGTCAACATGAGATATGACATCCTGGGAGAGAGGTGTTTCCCAGAAGCTTCTGATGTGAGAACGGACGACTCCCCAACCTGGCATGGATGGGGGAGTCTAGCCTGACCTTCACCGTCGCGATTATGAAAGGATGTGCGTGTTAGTGCATGCAGAAGTGCGTGAGAGCGTGCAAACGTGTGTGTGCTAAAATATGTTCTGTGTGTAAATCACGTCACTGTGACTGCAACGGACTACTGTATAAAGGAGGCTGCTTCGTGTCTCCTGTTAGTTGTTCTTGTGTTTTTTTAGAGAGTGTGTTGAGTTGTTGCAGCTATCCCCGGCCCGTTAGGGGTCGGGGATGGACCTTTTTGTACTTAGTGCAATTTTTGCACCACTTGTTCCTGTACTTAGAGAGACTTTGACTCTGTTAGATTCTCTGTTTTTAGTCAAGTACTTATATCGTACTTCTTCATTATTTCATTGCCAATTACTGTATTGGTGGTTTTATATTTTGTAACTGTTTTACCAGTAAAGCTTTTTATTATTCACTTTTATCTGGTGTCTGTCTGAACTCATTTTTTAAGAGTTTACAACTTTTTAAGGTTTGACTTTCTCTCCTTCCCTACGGGGAAGGCTGCACTCATGGGAGGAAGGTTTTGAACACCTTCAGGCACTCAAAGTAACTTCTGGCTGTGGAGCTGAGTTAGACTTTTGGTAAGAATCAACAAGTATATTTTCTTAATTTAAAAGTCTTTTCACCTTCTCAGAGACTGACACTGCGCGGGCAGGTGTCAGTTGGGTATGCTTGGCAGACAATAAAATACAAATTCCCAACCCTAACCGGACGGACAGTTTGTCCGCAGTGGGCTCTTTGTATTAAATAAGTCAAGCTGCTTCTCTCCATAAAACAGCCCTTGGTGAGATAGCTACAAGGATAACAGACTCATACTTTTCATTGTCTTTGTGGTTTTGCATTCTCCATCCAGACCTATGGTCTACATTTCTCAAGAAAGGTGCAATATTCTTGGTCTATAAAATAAAGTTGCTGCAGAAAGTAATAATATTTCTTGGGCTTAGGACCTGAGGAGGGTTCTGGACGGCGTCGGGGATTATCCTAAGAGGTGAAGGGGTATTCAGTAACTCGGAGCTCATTACACTATCCAAACCTCCACTGGCTGTCAGTCCCTCCGCCAGTCTGTCACGTCACACGTCACACTTTTCCCCTACTCATATCTCCGCCACCGTTGCCCCGATCCATGCCAAACTTTCCACACACACTCCTTGGCTACCAAACCCCCACCCCTCATTTCTCAAATGGCCCTCTTCTAGCGCCACCTTGAGGCCGATTCTTGCAAGACACATTTTTGGACACTGCTCCTACAGATTTTGCCCTAAAATCACGCAAACCGGTACACCGTATCGCTACAGTAATTTCATCAAAATTCATCTGTCCCATTTAGCGCCACCATCTGTCCGATTTTTGAAAAACACATTTTTTGGACACTGCTCCTACAGATTTTGCCCTAAAATCACGCAAACCGGTACACAGTATATCTACGGTCATGTCATCAAAATGCATCTGTCCCATCTAGCGCCACCATTAGGCCGATATTTTCAAACACTTTTTTGGACACTGCTCCTAAATATATTGCCCTAAAATCACGCAAAGCGGTACACAGTATGTCTAGAGTCATGTCATCAACAAGGATCTGTACCATTTAGCGCCACCATCAGGCCTATTTTTACATGCGACCTGACGGTCGCTTATCTCCCGATTAGGGAGATACGATCTTACTGGTGTAGACTCCTTCTATGGCCCTTTCCTGTTGTGC
>NC_137814.1:6518990-6611490 GCF_963921795.1 Nannobrachium achirus
TTAAGTAGCAACAAATACTCTGTTAAGAGCAGCTGAAAGTTGTCCTGGGTATCTAGGCTACGCTATACAGCCTATGATGTTAATGGACGCCACTGTTCATCCCAGTAGATAATGCAGATATAGTGTTTTATAGATCATAATTATGGAGGATTCGTCCCAGTGTGACGTGCAGGAGGACAGCCGCTGTGTCTTCATCAAGGACTGTGTGTTGTCCTCACTGAGACTCCAACAGGACAGGTACGAGTTAGCCTAGCAGCATAGTTTCAATGTTAGATGGGTTTATTTTGCATGTTGTTGTTTTGACAGACAGGCAGCTCGGGGTTTATCATAGTTTCACCGACTTTGCATTCTATTATGGGATTTATTTAGCTTGTTTATTGTTGCAGTAAATCGCTCTGGACTCGTCTGGAGAGCTGTTAGCCTAGCCTAAAGTGTAACCACAAGGATCCTTAAAGGAGTAGTTCACCCCCAAAAGGATTTCTTTTTCCTATTGATTACTCACGCCATGGAGACTAATATCCTTTTGTTTTTTGTCGCATTCCTAAGACAAGAAAATTTGGGCGTGGACCCAAATTTTCATTTGGGTCCCCATCCATGGCCATGTATTCAGGTCCCCATCCGGATTTCAAATGGGGGTACATTTACCATAATCACATTTTTGTCTTAGGAATGTGGAAAAAAATATTATTGAACTCAAGTCTCCATGGCAAGAGTTATCAATAGAAAAGAAAAAAAAGTCATTTTGGGGGGTGAACTACTCATTTAAGGGTCCATTTGGTTCCATTTGTACTCTCTCAGAGTTACGAAAGAAAAGTGAAAGGTACAGTATAGGCCTGTCATGCTTTCTGTCTTGAAAGCTAACAGATATGGGGTTAATGAATGCACTTGTACTATTTCATAAAATACAATTATCCAACAGTAGTAGTCAATCTCCACAACATACAGAAAACTGTAGTTGCCAAAGAGTGCCACAGGGTGGCGCCAGTGTACTGTAAACATTTGTCAATCATACTGTTTCACTGGTACTGCTCTGCTGTAGGCTACATATTGTACAGCATCCATATTGCTCAGAAATTGGAAAACGGCTAAAATGCCTAATGTGTAGGCCTATGTCAGTGTTTCTCATAACAGCCCCTTTTCAACTGCAGCTTTAGCACCACACTATAAACACAACACAACACCACATACAAATATCTAAATGTTCCATTACACAAAAGTACCCCTATCGGTAAGAAACACTTTTAACTGTGATTATAATACAATATAAATTGATAAGATGTATTACAACTATCCTAATTATAATACACTAATGGATTATAACTTTGATTATGATACATTATAATGTATAAATGATCACAATGTATTACAACTATGATCATTATAATACACTATAATAGATTATAACTGTGATTATAACACAATAGAATCTATTATCATGTATTACAACTATATCCTGGTGGTCTAAATGAAAATCAGTGAGTGATCTCAGTCATTATGAAGTGTTTGGCCCTGTTTGGCCTAGCTCAGACCTAATCTGGAGTGGATACTTTATAGTACCATGTTTAGTACACTTTCACACCACTCTACCCATGCAGGTCCTTGTAGTGGACAAGTGGGCGGTGTGGAGTGGTGTGGTGTTGGGCCATGTCAGTGGAAAAGTGGCTAGAGTGTGGTCCGGGGAACCCCAGGGGTCCTTGGGGGGTTTCAGGAGGGTCCTCAGCTAAAGTAGCATCACACTCATTTCAACCACGATATCCATTTATACGTTGGCTATTCAAAAACAACAGATCTACAAGCTCACAGTGCAACATTGTGAGCTTGTAGGCCTATGCATCTGCTATTTTTGAAAATATTGAAAATACATGTATATTATTATTATATATAGGCCCTATATATATTTTACTACACAAATCTTCTCTTTTGGGGGTCCCTGCATGGCACAAAACCTTCTCAGATGAGGGTTAGCATTCATTTGGGGGTCCTTATCTCGAAAAGGTTTGAGAACCATGCACTGTTCATGTTGAACAACATTTTAAAGGGACATTTCGCTATCAAACATTTTAACCTCTACTCAGGCTTTTGTGTTTCACCACAGACAGTTTTGAAGTTGCTTCATGCTGTAGATGTTTGATTATTAATTTTATCAGACACGCCCCCTTCCTATTCAAACCCATTGTAACTTCAAACTCCATTTTAACCACGAGTTAGTTAGTTTATTTGATCATCCCCACAGTATCAATAAATTCATACATCAATAAAAGCAAACAGTTTCACTGTTAAAGGTGATCAAAAGGAATAGGCTGAAGCTAAAATCG
The DNA here is from genome assembly GCF_963921795.1 of Nannobrachium achirus. Classification (NCBI taxonomy): domain Eukaryota; kingdom Metazoa; phylum Chordata; class Actinopteri; order Myctophiformes; family Myctophidae; genus Nannobrachium; species Nannobrachium achirus. The sequence continues at coordinate 6,521,306 of NC_137814.1, forward strand.
TATAAGTGCCTATTGTACGTGCGTACCCTATAGTTTTAGTTACTAAAGACAGTTAACAATGATTGAAAGGTCTACACTCTACAGTAATCACGGCAAACAAACAAAATAAATTCCTACTACATTTAGGCCTAGAATTATTGAATGCTTTAACTATTGAAAAATAGCAGATATACAAGCTCACAAGATCTGCTATTTTTGAAAAAAGTTGTGAAAATGTGTGCAAATCTTTGAATATATGTGTTTTTAAAGCAAACGTTTGTAACTAAAATTTTGCTTCTTGGTGGTCCCTGGAACTAGATATTTTGAGATGGGGGTCCGTGGCCAAATAAATATGAGTTTGGGGGTCCTTCACATGAAAAGGTTTGAGCACCACTGACATAGTAGTCTCTCAAGAACAGACTAACTGAGCTCCAGTTAAGTGAAAAGGACCTTTTCTTTGACGATGGCTGGCCAGATTACTGACGGTTTTTCAAAAAACCTTAGAAGGATTCAAAAGACACTTATAGAATCGGGTCAAAATTCAAATTTTCACAATTTTTCAAAAATAGCAGATCTACAAGCTCACAGTGAGCTTGCATATCTGCTATTTTTCAATATAATTATTATTATAATTATAATTCAAAATAATTATACACAATAATGTGTACCCATTCTGAATGGGTTAAATCTATAAAACAGAAACAAAGAGATCCATCCATCAACACATGTCATTATAAGGATCTACTAGATCCATATTATGCTTTACAGTATGATACTCTTTGACAACACCCGTCCTTGGTTCTGGTGACTGATATTATCATAACACCAGTAAGACTCCCTAATCGGGAGATAAGACACAAACTTTAGAAGGCAATGGTAGCCAAACAGGAGGGAATATGGGAAATGGGACAGATCCATGTTGATGACATGACTTTAGAGATACTGTGTACTGCTTTGCGTGATTTTAGGGTAAAATCTGTAGGAGCAGCGTCCTAAAATGTGTTTTGAAAGAATCGGCCTCATGGTGGCGCTAGAATAGGGCCATGTGAGAAATGAGGCTTTGGGAAACTGCCTTAAACTGTCTAACCTGTAGGCGGAAGCAGTGAGTTAAAACGAGTAAATTTTCCAACCTGTAGGTGGCAGCAGTGCGTCTCCGTAGAGGACAACCAGCGTCTCATCCAGGACTTCCTGGACCGAGCGGACCGGACCACGCTGGTGCTGTCCCTGAACGACGGCGGTAACAACCTGCTGCCCGCGGTTCGATTCCCGGCCACGCCCGCTGCCTCATCTACCACCGGTGGCGGCAGCAGCAACAACAACAACAGCAATAACAACAACAACAGCAACAACAAACACAAGAGCGTTTATTTCATCAAGCAGAGGGGAGGGGCCACACTGACCGCCGAGTCCATGAGGAGTCATGTGATCCACGGGGACATGTCCCCATGTCCCCTGGACCAATGTCTGGCTCTGTTTGACAAGGTACGGCACGCACATATACACGCTCACGCACAGGCGCGTGCACACACACAAACAGGGGTGTCGCACCACATTCTGCGCCCTGGGTACAAGGATTCACTGAACATGAATGTTCTTCATAAGGGGAGGGGGTTTAACCCATTTAGACTGGGAAACGCATTATTAGGCTACGCATTATTTTGTGCTTTAACTACTGAAAAAATAGCAGAGTGCTTGTTTATCTGCTATTTTTGAAAAGTCTTCGAATATTTCAAATCCTTCTAAGGTTTTTTGAAAATCTCCCATCTCAAAATATTTAGTTCCAGGGACCCCCCAGAAGCAAAACAAAATACATATATTCAAAGATTTGCACACATTTTCACGACTTTTCAAAAATATTTTTCAATAGCTAAAGTATAAAATAATTAAGGCCCCTCCACCTTGGGCCCTGGTAACTCAGTCCGAGTTGGCAGTGGCTCAGGGGTAGAGTGGCCGCCTGGCAACCGGAAGGTTCTCAGTTCGATCCCGGGCTCGCCCACAGTTAGTGTCGAAGAGTCTATTGAGCAAGACACTGAACCCCAAATTGCTCCCGATGAGCAGGTTGGTGCCTTGCATGTTTTTTTCTGCAGCTAGCGGACACCATAGACACAGGTAGATGCCTTTCTGTGTGGAGTTTGCATGTTCTCCCCATGTCCCGTAAGGTAGATACCGTCACTGGTTCCGCTACATTCTCTACAACCATCAGAAGATTGTTGTGATGTCCAAACGTCAGAAGATTGTTCTGATGTCCAAACGTCAGAAGATTGTTCTGATGTCCATCCATTAGAACCACAGTTATATTGAGTTGTTTCTACTCACAGGTGGTAGTTCCACTGCTCTCCAACCATCAGAAGATTGTTCTGATGTCCAACCATCAGAAGATTGTTCTGATGTCCATCCATTAGAACCACAGTTATATTGAGTTGTTTCTTCTTACAGATGGTGGTTCAACTTCCTCTGCAACCATCAGAAGATTGTTCTGATGTCCAACCATCAGAAGATTGTTCTGATGTCCAACCATCAGAAGATTGTTCTGACGTCCAACCCATCATAACCACAGTTATATTGAGTTGTCTCTCCTCACAGGTGGTGGTTCCACTGCTCTCCAACCATCAGAACCACAGTGCCACGCCCCAGGTGGTGTCCCAGGACCTGCTGCGTCACGTCCACTCCCTGCAGAGACACGCCTCGGTGGTGTCCGGCCGCGTCCGAGGGAAGACCGTCCTGCCCCTCCCCCCGGGGCTGGAGCGACTGGAGCTCTCTGCTCTCAACAGGTGCACAAAACTCCATACCAGTACATTTCTTCACCAATGTGTTTGTAAAGGTGTCTAGAAATACATCTCACAAAGATTGATATTCAGTTTCCTTAGGGGGGAAAAAACATCGCTTGGGCTACAAACAGCCACAGACACTTTTCCAAGTCATCACAAACCATTTTTGTGGGGCCGTTTTTAGCCCAAGTAGTGTTTTTTTGTGCAAAAAGAAAAAAAAAGAAGAAAAAAATACCTTCTTGTTATTTTCTTTTCTGTTTAGTAAAGTTACAGTAATCCTACTGCAACTTTCATCACTGATTAATTAGTCATTATGTTACACTAATAGAAATGACTCATCTATGCATTATTAATTAATCCATGTCATGTTTTTGTTATTTCCAGAGGGGATGTGACGTCTGTAGATCAGAGTGTGATCCACTCAGTAGAGACGGTGGTGATCGACTGGAGCCACCAGATCCATGTGGTCCTAAAGAGAGACTCCTCTGAGACCAGATCCACTGAACTGCTGCACTGGAGGAGCAGGTACAGGACAGCTTTTATTCTGAAGGAACATGTACAGGGTAGCTTCTATTCTGAAGGAACAGGTACAGGGTAGCTTTTATTCTGAAGGAATAGGTAAAGGGTATATTTTAATCTGAAGGAACAGGTACAGGACAAGCATTTATTAAAGGCATATTTCATTCTCAAACATGTTTGGGGTCATTAAATCGTCTGCTCAGGCTTTTGTGTTTCACCCCAGAACGTTTTCAAGTTGCTTGATTCAGTATTTAGATATTAAATATGGGGTGCCATGATTACATGCAGACCTGCGGAGCATTTCGTTTAGTTAAGTCTCCCACCCGTTCACTCAGATCAGCCAACACAGGGATGCTGACAGAACCCTCGCTAAAAACCTCAGGACAAAAACTCACTCGTCCTAGACAATTTGCCCTCCTGGCCCCCAAACTGTGGAATAAACTCCCTGCTGCACTTAGAACTACAGACTCACTCCCTAGCTTCCACCGTGGACTGAAGACTCACCTCTTCAGACTCCACCTAAACACTCCCCTTCCCTCAATGACCACACATGAAGCTAGATAGCTTTTTCTAGGTTTTAGACGTTTTTTACTGTTTAGGTGCGTGGTCTACCTATGTTATAGTTTTTTTCTAGATGCATTTGTTGTATTGTTGTTTATGTACTGACATATTACCTTGCTTATTATATTGATGTATTACTGTATATACTTTGGATTACTGTAAACTGTCCCTGTAGACATGAACAGATCACTTTAATGTTCCCTATCCCTGCAGACTAGCAGACCTGCAGAGCATCCAGTCACAGCTCCAGTCTCATGTATAAATCAGTGTAATGTCTCCCTGCAGACTGTAGACATGTATAAATCATGTATAAATCAGTGTAATGTCTCCCTGCAGACTAGCAGACCTGCAGAGCATCCAGTCACAGCTCCAGTCTCATGTATAAATCAGTGTAATGTCTCCCTGCAGACTAGCAGACCTGCAGAGCATCCAGTCACAGCTCCAGTCTCCGGAGGCCACCAAGATGTCAGCGTTGCTGCAGTTGATCCAGAGCAGCTACCTCCAGCCCTTCAGCAGGATGCAGCAGGACATCTCTGCAGGTGATTGGTTGATTGATTGATTGTTTGATTGATTGATTGTTTGTTTGTTTGTTTGTTTGATTGATTGATTGATTGATTGATTGATTGATTGATTGGTTGATTGATTGATTGATTCAGAGGAGTTACTAATGAACACAGTTCAAATATGATTATTTTGGGGGTCGCAGCCTGAAAAGGTTGAGAACCCCTGTTATAATTAAGCAATATTACACAAGAGGGTGTGCATTATCACGGTTATTTGGCACGCCAGCATTGCGGCAGGAACGAGCCGAAGGCGAGCTCTGTAGGCAGGGCTGAAGTGCAAATAACTGTTACCCTTTAAAAAAAACATGTCAACTTCATTTCATTGTTATTAAGATATTCAATAGGAATGTGTAATTTTTTAATGCCTCGTTTAGCTACTATGTCCCTGAACTTCACATGGAAACTGTTGGGGAGCTTCTCAACGAGCACAGCTGATTTCTTTGTTTGATGAGACAGTGCAGTAGTGCTCATTAACTGCACTGCTAGATAATGATACTCAGTGCACTGCTGTTGTATAATGAACAGTCTTTGTTACCCACACAGTGTTAGAAGAGCCCACGGATGTGTTCATACCTTAGATATAATGAATATATTCAGGGTTCCCTGCACTGTCATGAAATTCCAGTACTGGAAAAGTTTTGGAATGTATCAAGGGTCCTGGAAGGTCCTGGATTGTCTTTGGTTATTGATTTTGTTAATACCTCTGAAATGACAAATTAAACATGGGCCAAATTGTCAAATATTAGAGACAGAAATTGTGAAAATAGCCAATCTACATGCTCACAACGCCTCGCGTTGCGAGGCGTTGTGAGCATTCTATTTTCACAACAGAACCGTGTTATACAAAATTCCTCAACTCTTAGTGCTCGTCAGGGTGCCGAGGTCCCCAGTTAAAACATGATTATTTCGGGGGTCACAGCCTGAAAAGGTTGAGAACCACTGGCATACACTACCTGTCTTTGGGCATTGCACATAGGAGTAAGTGACCTGTTATTGAGCTGAATTATTGTTATATTGTCCTGGAAATTGGGTTAAATATTCTGGAAACGTTTTGGCAAAGTTTTGGAAATGAATTGGTAAAAAATTGTGGGAACCCTGTATATTGTTACAGCGCTAGAAGAGGCCATGGATGTGTGCGCGTACTTGAGGCCGCTGCAGCGTCTGTTGGAGGATCTGGAGAGCGCAGAGTTCCCGGAGGTCAGGGGTCACATCGGCCCTGTGATGCACGCTCTGCGCCTGGTGTGGCTTAACTCCGCCCACTACAACACCCCCGAACGCATCATCACCCTGCTGCGGGAGATCTGCAGTCTGCTCATACAACAGGTTAGCTAACCGTACCTAACCTTAAAGGGCCTACACCATGCTTTTAAAACAGGTTTTAACCCTCAAAAAACACTCTGACCATTCTTTTTGTTTGTTCTAGCTCTACTAAAATGAGGCTCTCCAGCTGCAATACCAAAACGGCCTCTGTTTGCTCAGGGGCGCATCTAGTGGGGTTTTTCCAGAAAAAAAAAAAGTTTTTTGAAAAAGAAAAAGTTTTTTGAAAAAGAAAAAGTTTTTTGAAAAAGAAAGTTTTTTGAAAAAAAAAAAGTTTTTGAAAAAAAAAGTTTTTGAAAAAAAAGTTTTTGAAAAAAAAGTTCTTTTTTTTAAGTTTTGAAAAAAAAAATGTTTTTCTTCTTTGACTCTGCATTGCATTTTTTTGAAGAAGAAAAAAAGTTTTGAAAAAAAAAAAATTGATTTTTTTTTTTGACTCGGGGGGGGGGGGGGGGGGGGGGGGAACGGGAATCCGTGTGACGTCACACGGATCAACTCTCAGAACAGCACTGTTCTGAGAACCTGTGGAAAGCTTTTCATCTCTGTCTTCCCAAAACCAGAGAAAGACACAATGTACAGAAATAGGACTTTGTGAGGATAGAAGGTGCCAGTGGGACCCCAAAAAAAGGTTTTAAAATAGAAAAAGTGAAAATTCATGGTGTAGGTCCTTTAAAGAGGTGGTGCCATAGTTTTGTACCTTTTCTGTTTTGTATGTGTCTATGGAGTTAGCATTACTCTATTAGACCCCCAGCTGTGATTATACACATGTTTGCATGAAAAATAGTCATCACTTTTTTTCCACTTTATTTTGATGAGTCATCAAAATAAAGTGCTTGCAATGGATTCAGAATCATGAAGAACCTCTAGTTTGACCCCTCGCATGCTATTTAAAGCAGAATTTATTTTCCTGTATAGTGAAGTCAATGGGACAGTGAATATACAAATGGCCATAGGCCTAACCTTTTTTTCGTGATGTTTCCGGCAGAGCAGGCCTCTCATTCTGTGGACCTTAATGACCAAACTAATAGATAAAACAGAAATAAAAAGTACGGCATGACATCACAGGTTCAACCCTATTCTAAAGAGCTCTGGTTTAAATCCTCTGCTGAACAACAGGCGCGGGTCTACCTGAACTCAGAGGAGCTCCTGAAGGGGGAGGGGTCCGAGAGCCTGGCCAGGGTGGAGACCAGCCTGGACATCCTGGACCTCTTCAGAACCACCTACCACAAGACCAGGACCCAGCTGGACCCCCAGACCAGGACCCAGCTGGAGCCCCAGACCAGGACCCAGCTGGACCCCCAGACCAGGACCCAGCTGGGTGGGGACCACCAGGACTCCTCCTGGGACTTCTCCCCGACCCTGGTCTTCTCTGAACTGGACCGCTTCGTGGACAGAGTCCACGCCATCAAGGTGAGCAGCGGTGGTGGGGCGAAAAAGTACTCAGTATCAGGGGCGTCACAAGGGGGGGAAAAGTGGGACTGGGTTACTAGGGCCCAAGGTGGAGGGGCCTGGAATTATTTTATACACAATGCGAGCTTGTAGATCTGCTATTTTTGAAAAGTTGTGAACATGTGTGCAAATCTTTGAATATGTGTATCTTTTAAGCAAACATTTGTAACTCAAATTTAGCTTCTTGTTGTCCTTAGAAATAAATATTTTGAGATGGGCCAAAGTCTGTTGCCAAATACATATCATTTTGGGGCTCCTTCACAGTTTGAGCACCAGGTGACATAGAAACATTTTTTTTCTTTTTTATTTCTTTTTAGGGATTTGAAATATTCAAAGAGGGTTAGCAGATCTACAAGCTCGCAGCGTGGCACTCGCAGCGTGGCACTCGGTGCTGCGCTGTGAGCCTGTATATCTGCTATTTTACAATAGTTAAAGTACCCAGGGCCCAGAATTTGGTGTGACACCCCTGCCTGTGTCCTCAGTATGTACCTCTGTCTCCCTGTCCTCTCAGGACCTCCTGTGCACGGCGGCGGACCTGATGAAGCTGGAGAAGGTGGAGGTGGGGGGGGTGGCGGGGCGGGGCCTGGGCCAGCAGATCCAGTGTCTGTTCCAGGACTTCCTGGAGACCTACAGAACCCTGGCAGAGAAACCCTACGACTGTCTGGACGTCTGCAACCAGGTAAAGAACAACACACATCTCTTTAAGTCCTGGAGAAACCCTACGACTGTCTGGATGTCTGCAACCAGGTAAGGACTGAACAACACACATCTCTTTAAAGTCCTGGAGAAACCCTATGACTGTCTGGATGTCAGAGACCAGGTACAGAACAACACTCATCTCTTAAATTCCTGGAGAAACCCTACAACTGTCTGGACGTCTGCAACCAGGTAAAGAACAACACACTAGAGAAACCCTACAACTGTCTGGACGTCTGCAACCAGGTAAAGAACAACACACATCTCTTTAAAGTCCTGGAGAAACCCTACGACTGTCTGGATGTTTCCTGACCTCAATTACACAAAGAAACCTGAACTTTCAACATTCTGTGTTTTTTCTTTAATCTGTATTTTTTTATTACTCGGCTCAGAAAAGTGAGTTAATTTGTCAACCAAAGTCGTGAATGGTAAATGGTAAATGGTACATTGCTTTTGGACCGATGCAAACACAATCAGTGTTGGGCAAATTACTTAAAAAAAGTAATTAGTTATAGTTACTAGTTACTTCTCCAAAAAAGTAACTGAATTAGTAACTGAATTACTCTATTGTAAAAGTAATTAGTTACTAGGAAAAGTAACTATTTGCGTTACAAAGTAAAAAAAATAATCCAAAGATTTCAGTTTATTTAACTAAAAATATTTCTATTATATAAGTAAGTAAATATAAGTATTTTTTTAAAGTAAATTAGAGTAAAAAAATCGATTCAGACAGATTACAGTATTTTCTGCCTTTCATTATTTTCAAGGAAAAAAATACCTTATATCGCTTTTTTGATGCCTTCCATTATTATTCTCAAGGGGGAAAAAATACCTCATGTCATTTTGCTTCACGTGTGGACACAGAGAGGAGGGGAGATACTAAACTAAAGAAAACTAAACTAAACAAAGGTTTAGGCAGTTATACATCGACATTTAATCTCTGCATAAGGATTTAAGGATGCTATGCTTATAATGATTGCAAGAAGAGCTGTTATCAACAATCACGGAGTATTTTGTTGGGACTGGAAATTACTTAATGAGCTCCTGGTGTGGATTCTTTCAACTCCGTGAGTCATTATTTATTTATTTTTGCAAGACCGACACATGGGGGCTTTCTCTCTCTCTCTCTCTCTCTCTCTCTCTCTCTCTCTCTCTCTTTCTCTGCACCCTTTCTCTCTCTCTCTCTCTCTCTCTCTTTCTCTTTCTCTGCACCCTCTCTCTCTTTCTCTTTCTCTGCACCCTTTCTCTCTCTCTCTCTTTCTCTGCACCCTCTCTCTCTCTCTCTCTCTCTCTCTCTCTCTCTCTCTCTCTCACACACACACACAACCATCGTGACAGCTGGGGACGCTTGTAACGGAGCACATTTCATTGTCAGTAACGGTAGCGGCGTTGTAACGATGGAAATTGTAATTAATTAGATTACCCGTTACTGAAAAAAATAGCGGCGTTATGTAACGCCGTTTATTTAAACGCCGTTATACCCAACACTGAACACAATGTAAAGTAACAGCCATCGCAGTATGAAAGCTCACCTCTTTGCAGGAGTATTTCATGTTTTATTTCAATAGTTTCCATACATTTTGGACCAGGAGTATGTAGGCCTATCTATTCTTTGTTCTTCAGCACTGTGGTTGTTGTGAAGTCAAAGATCTCTGTCTGATGGCTGACGGGGTGAAATGTCTCCCCCTGCAGGAGTTTGAGAATGATGCCAGGAGGTTCAGGGTGAAGGTGGAGGACACAGAGAGACGCCTGGGGGCCATGTTCCGCTATGCCTTCTTCCTGGACGCCCAGGGGCTGGAGCACGCCTTCAGGGTGAGACACACACACACACACACACACACACACACACACACACACACACACACACACACACACACACACGCACGCACGCACGCGCACACACACACACACACACGCACACGCACACACACACACAGGGGCATCGCGGGGGGGGGGGGGGGGGGGGGGGGGGGGGGGGGGGGCTGGTACTGAGTTACTAGCGCCCAAGGTGGAGGGGCCTTAATTATTTTATACTTTAGCTATTGAAAAATAGCAGATGTACAAGCTCAAGTGCCACGCTGCGAGCTTGTAGATCTGCTATTTTTGAAAAAGTCATGAAAATGTGTGCAAATCTTTGAATATATATCTTTTTTAAGCAAACATTCGTAATGGTCCCTGGAACTAAATATTTTGAGATGGGGGACCGTGGCCAAATACCAATCATTTTGGGGGTCCTTCACATGAAAAGGTTTGAGCAGCACTGACATAGAAACATAGGTTTTTCAAAAAACTATTCAAAGATTTGCAGATCTGCGCTCGCAGCTCGCTCGCAGCGCGGCACATGTGAGCTTGTATATCTGCTATTTTTCAATTGTTAAAGCACAAAATAACGTGTAATAATGCGTTAAACCCCCTCCCCTTATGAGGGCCCTCAGTGAATCCTTGTACCCAGAATTTGGTGCAACACCCCTGATAAAAACACAAACCTGTTTTCATCTGTGCTTTCCTCTCTCTCCCTATCGGCTGGTCCAGGTGCTGGACATGTTCGGCAGCCTGTTGGAGCGCCCCCTAGTGTCTGGAGACGCACAGGACAGGTACGCTCACCTGGTGTCCATGTTTGACCAGGAGCTGGACTCCTGCAGACGCCTCTTCAACAGACACCTCCACACCTCCCAGGAACAACAAGGTACACTTCCTGTCTTTTTCAAGTAAACAGGAACAACCATAGACACATAAAGGTAGACGCCTCCCTCGGCTCTGGGACGTTTGCATCGTGAGACGGGAGGACAAGCTCTCGCGTGCGTCACAGAAACAGGCGTTTGGTAGGCTTTTTTGGTGTGCTGTGTGTGTGTGTGTGTGGGGCGAGGTGCCAGCAATCAGTGACGAGCGGCGCAAACAGACACAGCTGACTGAGCAGTTGTTTATAAGAGCGTGACTGACAGACTGACAAGTGCTGGAGCTTCTCATACTAACTGCGACCTACGGTCACAATTCTCATTCTTCAGGTTCCAGTCCGGTCAATAAGAACATGCCAGGGGTGGCGTTCGGGCTGCGGTGGAGCCAACAGTTACAGGAACGCATCCAGACCTCCTTCTCTAAGTTCAAACAGCTCTCCTTCCCGTGAGTCTGCTTTTCACTTATACTCTCCTGCTGCTGAAAATACTTCTTAGATGCATTGTTATTGTCCGGGTTTCCCAAAGCGATTTTAGCCCTTCGTAGCTCACGCATGGTCGTAGAGACCGACCCCTGACCGTCATGTTCCCGGGTTTGCATGGGTTCGGGCAGAGCGACTTATTTAGCCCCCTACAACTACACCAACTTTCAGATTTCACAAACAAAGTGCTTAATAAAGTCTCACACCTGTTTAAATACGGTGTGTATTTAGGCAGGTGTATCCTCCGTGTTCTTTAATAAGAAGCCTTTTTATCCGATCGTTTTCTGTGTTTCCTTGTATTTCCTGGTGTTCCCCATGTGCACCAACCCCCATCTATGAACACAGAGATGTGGGCGTTATGAAGGTCAGGGCTTGGTCTTTACGACCATGTGTGAGCTACGAAGGGCCAAAATCCCGGCCATTATTATCATGAAGCTTCTTGAGATATCCTGGTCTCCCAGTCTCTTCACTACATTATTGATATCATTATTATTATTATTATGAGATATTCTGTCTCTTCAGGTGTCTGGAACATGAAGAAGGAACGCGTGTGGTCCAGAAGTACGAGGAGATGATGCGCCTCCTGGACAGGTGTGTCAATAAATAATATTACCATAAATAACTTTATTAATGTCTCTCCTGACTACCCCACATTACATTAATTAGAGCTGACTCAACTGAGCCTTTTCAAAAACTATCTAGCAAACCTTGCTCTAAATAAATTACATTAAAACGAAATCACTCCTTTGCTGCCATTAAAAAAACTTCCGCAATTGAAAAAAAAGCTGCAGCGTTCTTATCTTTTAACGTGGGTGCGTGCGTGTCCATCGTGCACGTCATTGTCTGCTAGTGAGCAAAGAAAACATTAAAGGACATGCCACATTCGCTGCAGCAACTCCAGCGTGGTCTAACGGGGAAGTGAACGAGAAGAGATTGACACAGAGCAACATGTTGTGTCCCCCCCCCCCGTTTCCGGCCCTCCGTATCCGCTTCTGGACCCAAACCGGAAGCACTGTTTTTGGAGCACTTGGGAACCCGATTTTGATGATCAGATTTTTTTACCCAGACAGCACAGTGACTTAGTGCCGATGCCTACTTCCCTCTGTAACAAATGTAGGCACTATATAGGGTCGGGAGCGTTTGCTAATTGGGAAGATGCATTTGCGACGTCGCTTGCCAATTTAGTTCCTCGCTCACGCAGCATCAGCAAGCAACGTCGCAAATGCATCTTCCCAATGAGCAAACTCTCCCGACGCTACATAGCGCCTACATTGATACAGAGGGAAGTAGGCATCTGCGTTATGTCGCTGTGCTGTCTGGGTATTGTTTTTAAATCAAAACTCGGGAAACTCGGGATATGGCAGTAAATGAGGTAAACTCGAAAACAAAAAGTCGGAACAAAATAAAAATGTAAACGTGTGTGTGTGTGTGTGTGTGTGTGTGTGTGCGTGTGCGCGTGCGTGCGTGTGTGTGTGCGTGCGTGCATGTGTGCAGGTACTCCAGTCAGCTGTATGAGGGGTGGAGTCAGACGGTGGCAGAGAGGTCAGAGTTCAACCTCAACCTGCCACTCATCCTCAGAGACTCCGCCTCCCGTCTCATCTCGGTCAACTTCAGCCCACAGGTCAGGGGTCACGGGGTCGTGGGGTCAGCTTATATACCAGACATATCTCAGATCATAATACATATTATAATAGAATAATAAAACAACCTATTCAGGCCTGGAACACAATATTACTTTGACCATTATTTAATGCTTAAACTATTAACTCTCCCCACGCTTTGAACGTTAACGTTCGCCCCATTTTTTACAGAACCTCGATGCCAATACGGCGCTCGTTCGGTTCGTTCGTCTGATGACTGTAAGCTGATGAGGGGTCGCGCGGCCGTTTACTGTAAACACATTTTCCGCGGTGATGGTGTAAAAAATCCATTATGCGTTAGATCAACGGAGAACAATTCACTTCCTTGTTGATTTCCTCTGGCTGTAAGGCTCTGTGGCCAGTGACTGGTCTTCTTCTTCTTCAACACATAACAGGCAAATTCACATTCATTCTCGCATGACGCCGCCCTCTGCTGCCTGGCAGACCAAAGTGCACTATTGCACAATAAAAAAAAAAAAGAAAAAAAAAAAAAAAAAATGTCTGTCTATCTGCTATAACGTCGCAAAGGTAAGCCGCTTTTTGATGGCACCAGACCCAATAAATAAATAAATAATCTGGCAGTAGGAGAGTTAAAAGATAGTCAACCCTGCTTCTACTGACGGATGGGTAGAGGGCTAGAGGCGAGATGAGTCCTCAGATTAGAAGTGTTTCCATGTTTCACCGACACTTTATTTCCCGCATATTTTGCATGCCCGCCTGCTATTTTTGTGAAGGACCCCCAAATGATATCTATTTGGCCACGGACCCCCATCTCAAAATATTTAGTTCCAGGGACCCCATAAGCAAAATTTGAGTTACAAATGTTTGCTAAAAAATACATATATTCAAAGATTTGCACACGTTTTCACGACTTTTCAAAAATAGCAGATATACAAGCTCACAGCTGTGAGCTTGTATATGTGCTATTTTTCAATAGCTGAAGTATAAAATAATTAAGGCGCCCTCCACCTTGGGCCCTAGTAACTCAGTCCCACTTTTCCCCCCATTGTGACGCCCCTGTCCCCAGCTAACATCCGTACTGAGGGAAGTGAGGTACTTGGAGTCCAGACAGACGGAGGCCGTCATCCCAGACGCTGCCATGCACATCTACACCAGCAGAGGGCAGCTGTGGCAGTATGTGGCCTGCTTGGAGCTGACCGTGAGCCGATACAACAAGGTGACAAATGATCTACGTCTAATACAATGTATTCAGTGATCTATATCTAATACAATGTATTCAGTGATCTATATCTAATACAATGTGTTCAATAGTCTATTATCTTATAAAATGTATCCAATAGTACATCTAATACAATGTATCCAATAGTCTATATCTAATACAATGTATCCAATAATTATATCTAATACAAATTGATTCAGCGATCTGTATCTAATAAAATGTATCTAATGATCTATATCTAATACAATGTATTCAGTGTATATGTATCCAATGATGTATTTCTCATAATATGTTTTCAATAGTCTATATCTAATAAAATGTAGATATAAAATGTATCCAATGATCTATATCTAGTAACATATATCGAATAATCTATCAGTATGTATCCGATAGGCCTACTGTATATTAACTAGAATTTCCCAGAGTTCGCGCACTTCGTGCGCTCACACGCATGCACGCTTGCACACACGCACATGCAATCTCCTCCAAGCCATCGCTCGCATATAGGCCTACGTGCGCATTTTCAAATCCATTTCTCATCTACTATTATTCATCATTAATATCTATCTCACAGAAGAGCGCAAAAGGTAACACAATTAAGTCCCTTTTCTGCTGTAAGCTGCGGCAAATTTGCTACTCCATTGCTGTGGCGTCATGGATCCATGCAGAGGTGAACGTAATTCAATGGGTGACGAAATGTTGTGTACTGGCTTCACATTCCGGTGTGGAAAACAGCAGATCTTCACACGCTCCCCCTCTGTACACACACACGCACGCACGCACGCACGCACGCACGCACCCACGCACGCACGCACGCACGCACGCACGCACGCACACACACACACACACACACACACACACACACACACACACACACACACACACACACAAACTTTGTTAAATTGAAATAAATGTGGTTCAAAGAGGGACATGTTTAAAATGTGGACAGTGCACAAATGTCAGGCTTGTTTGACGTGGTGGCTATGTTTGTGAGAGGTGATGTGAGAGAATGTAGCTAAACATTCTGCTTTAGTTTTGCCAATACTTGTGCTGCAACTTGCTCGATTGTATATGCTGGATAAATTCTATCCAACAATCTATCAATTAAATATATCCAATAATCTATCAGTAAAACATATCAAATGATATATTAATAAATTGTATCCAATAATCTATGAATAGAATTTATCGAATAATCGTTGACAGCTTGTACATGTACATAATGCTATTTTGGAACATTTTCGAAAAATTTGAATGTGTCTGAAACAAATCTTCTCTTCCGGGGGTCCCTGGGGGTCCCTTGCACCACACATTGTGTGCGGGTGTGTGCATGTGTGCATGTGTGCGCGTGTGTGTGTGTGTGTGTGTGTGTGTGTGTGTGTGTGCGTGTGCGTGTGCGTGTGCGCGTGTGCGTGCGTGCGTGCGTGTGCGCGTGTGCGCGTGTGTGCGTGCGTGCGTGCGTGCGTGTGTGTGTAGGTGGTGGTGTCTCTCCTGCAGGTGGAGGCTCCTCTCCTCCAGACTCAGCTCAGTGACATCGATGCGAGGCTCAGCCAGGCTCAGGACTCCCTGACATGGAACAGCCAAGGTCTGGACCTGTTTGTCTTTGTCTGTCAACAGAACACTCGTATCTCCAAGTTTCAAATGTGTATGTTTTTCCGTAAAGCAAAGCCCTGCTTCATCACACAAGACTGTCGCACAAAACTGGTGAAAATAGCCAGATCTACAATCTTGTAGATCGGCTGTTTTCACTAGTTTAAATCATTTTTAAAATGCGGTTTTGGACATACAAGGTTTCCACACGACAACGACGATAAAAGTAACACCAAGGAATGACCAAGTTAAAGGGATATTTCACTTACAAAAAAACTTTTGGTAATTTTATCGTCTAATCAGTCTTTTATGAACAACCTGAACAGTTTTTAATTTACTTGATTCAATATTTAGATATTTGATGTAAATGTTACCAGGCCCTCCAGGCCCAGGGCCTCTCCCCACACACACCCATTGTAACTTCAAACTTCATTTTAACCATGATAGATTCATTAAAAACACCCATTATTTCTATCATGGTTAAAAAGGAGTTTGAAGTTACAATGGGTGCGTGTGGGGAGAAAAGCCCATAAGGTGTTTCCCTGTTGAAAGTGGAATATCCCTTTAACTCTTTGGCTGCCAGAATTAAAACAACAAATGCAAATGCCCCTCTTTCCATGCCATACCTGAAGGCAGCATTCAAGAGAATTGCCTTGTCCAAACTCTCCTGAACTTGAATGCAGCGTATTATGTTGAATGAATTTCCCTCTTTGTGTAGAAATCCATGCCCTTAAGTCACATCTCCAGTATTCACTTGATTATGCTTAGTTCAGTGTTTGCCTGGCGTTGCCAGCCTCTATCACACACTTTGTTTAGGGAAGAGAGTCTGGTATTTCAGGAAGAGCTTTCATTTCTGGGGTTTGCCCCAAACCACTTGCCCCAAGCCTACAGAAACCACGTGCCCCAAGCATACAACCCTGATTGGCCAACCCTTGAAGCTGGTTGAGGAAATAGAATCTCAATGGATCGTTGCCAGACCGTAATACAACACCACTACCGCCAGGGGTTGTTGTTGTGTTCGGTCTGGTTTATTAACCACACAAGTTCAGTGTGGTATCACACACTGAAAATAGCCGACCTCCAGGCTTGTAGGTCTGATATTTTCGATATTTCCACAAAAAGGCCCTTTTAGAAATGTCATCCCCATGCCTCTCTAACGTGCTCTGCACGCCCCTGCTCTCCAGGTGTGTGGGCGTACATCCAGGAGGTGCGTGACCTGGTGTGTGAGCTGGAGTCGCGCCTCCAGCGGTCCCGGGACAACGTGGAGGAGATCCTGGTCTCCATGAGGTCCTGGGCCTCCGGGCCGCTCTACCAGCGCCGGGAGGCCAAGCGGGACGGCCTGCTGGCCCTGGAGGAGCGGGACGACCGGAGGGACCGGTTCTACTCGCTGGTCACCACCGCCGGACACAAGATGCACTTCCTGCTAAAGGTTGGTTTACGATGGCCCGATTACCATGTACGCCCTATAAGCCCTCAAGCCCTGCACCCTCACTGACTTAAAAGAGTAGTTCACCCCCATGGATATAGGAGTACAGTGGTTTCTTGACAGAAAACATGGTTTAAACTTTATACAATCAATGGATTGGATCATGTTTACCTTACCCCTAAATAATATCATCATTGTTGTGGAAATAGATGATATTGGAGGACTAGAATCCACCTTTGGACGTGAGTAAGTGCAGCATTATGATTTTTTGTTTGTTTGTGTATGTCGGACTTCAGCGATGATTGTAGCGTGCGTTTTGATGCTACAAGCAAATGGTTTGCGTTGTTGTAATCACAAGAATCTTAGCTTTAATTAGGTATATAGTTCGTAAGTGTAGGCTAAGTGACACACACGCTTGTGTAGACGTGAATGTTTGTCAAAATACGGCCCGCGGGCCCGCTGGCGGGACCACGCCTAGGCTGTGATTGTTGTTTATTGATTGTTATAATATTCTGGAGGTCTCAGTTGGAACTGTTACCCCCGCGACCCGATTCCGGATAAGCGGTTGAAGATGGATGGATGGATAATATTTACGTTAATCTGTCAGTTTTTAATTTCTTTTTAGATTAGGGGTTGTAATGTTATTCATTTCCATATTCTGTATTTACTCAATTTTCATCATGTGTACCCTTATTTGTTACTAAATACATATCTTCCATTCCATCTCCCTTTGAGAAAGCACTACTCTTTGTTGACGTTCTAACTGCGATTCAACTAATTTGCATACTTAAATGATTGACATTTGGAGGATTCCCCTGATAACGCTATGAACTGTGGGTAATTCCATTGGCAAAGTCTGCGTCGATACTGACTTTCAGAAAGGACGCATAAAGGGGCTGGCCCAAGCCTTCAGTGACTTAGCCATTTCAATTGGAACAGCCCCCAAGCCCTCACTGACTTCATGTGAACGCGTAACGCCTAATCAAAATCTACATAGTAACTACTAACTAAAGTTTTCAAATGGTTGTAGTGGAGTAGAAGGAAAGTAGTGATATTTTAAAAGATTGCAGTAAAGTGAAAATGTGTATGTAGATACTCAGAAGAAGATATAGATGTAGTCAGATAGATACTCAGTACTCAGACAGTTGCTGTGTCCTCAGAGCAACCTGGATCTGTTGAGGGCGGAGGCCTCCTCTGAGGAGTGGAGAGCATATCTGGAGTACATAGACGACACGGTGGTGGACGGATTCTTCAACGCCATCACGACCTCCCTCAAATTCTTCCTGGAGAACACAGGTAGGACAGACAGACAGACGGACGGACGGACGGACGGACGGACGGACGGACGGACAGACGGACAGGTATATGAGTATAACTAGTAAGACGCCCTAAGGGCGAGAAGCGACCTCGAGGTCACGCACATGGGCGCGGCAGACAGCTGGGCGAACGCTGGCGCTTTGGCATGGGATCAACTTTGATCCCCCAAGAAATGCACAGACCTGGTTGAATGTTTAAGTTGGAAAAGAAATTGACGAAAATGGAGATGACTGTCATACTGTAGACTACATGAGATTGACACAATATGTCCATATATGGGCATCTGACATCATAGATGTCTGACGTGACATAATATACCACATGAGGCTTAATGATGATGACGTCAGGGATCTCCATATATGGGCATAAAAGGGATTGTATTAGTGTGGTTGGGCATCATCTGTGTATATGGGCACAATATGCCCATATATGGACATCAGTCTCATGTGGTCAATTTCCAAGTGTCTTGGCCATATTTGGAGCATGAGGTGTGACAGACAGACGGACATGAGCTGCAAGTCTTCATACTAAATAATGCTGGTCTCTCCTTCCACCTCCAGATGACAGGGCGGTGGGCGTGGCTCCCCTGTTTGAAGCCAGGCTGGAGCTGAAGGCTCCAGAGCTGGTGTTCAGCCCCTCCCTGGACCTGGGAGCAGGAGACGGGTTCTACGCGCTCCTGGAGAGCCTGCTCGACGATGTGTTCAGGATGTCCTCCCTGGTGCCGCGCCTGGCTCAGCACTGCCCCTTCCCTCATTACCAGGTACTGCGGCTCTGACTAGCCTGGGATCCATTCACTTTTCGGGGTTTGATCCGGTCGGGAGCGGAAACCACTTTACGTCATGTTGTAGTCTTCAAAGGACTACACTTTGGCCGGAACTATCAAACCGGAAGCAATTTCAACACAAAACAAGCTCAAGGACATACTTTTAGGGCCTACCTAATAAAACCCTTGATGCAACATAGTTTTGCTTTTGGAAAATGTGTTTGGTATATGCATCTTTTAGTCCAACTCGTAGCGACTGGCAAGACTACACTAGGCTACTCGAGCATTTTAATAGGGATTGGGGAAACAAATGGGGGGAACCAAAACAAAGCAACGCCGCTTCTTCTGCTTGTGGTTTCCGACTAGACCAGATCAAAAGGCCCGTTGTAAACGATACCAGGCTTTCTCCCAGGAAAGCCTGGTGACGCGAGGTTAGGCTCTGACTAGCCTCGGAAACCCAGGCTTATTTTGGCGATCGGAAGAAAAATAAAGCCTGGGCAAGCCCCCCCATAACTGTGCTGGTTCATGACATTTTAATTGTATATTAAATAAATGTAGCTGTTCAGATATCTTATTTTACATCAGTATTGTTCATGTGAACTGGTTTGTTAGGGCTTATCCATTATAATGATAAAATCACTATGATTTATCACTCGTTTTCCACCGCGGATCACTTCCTCATTTACTCAAAGCAGACAGCAGCAGGAGTCATGTCACCCTCCACGTCATTTTGAGACGTCGGAGGACCCGGCGAGATCCGCCGGGCAGCATAGAATGTCCGCGTTAGGTTAGACTAGGCTCTGACAGACCCCCGACCTTCAGAGGCAGAATCAAGAGTCGGAATCAGCACGTTGCAGATATGCAGACACATACACTGGGTCCAGGGGGGAAAATAAAAGTTACTTTTAAATATAAATCCATGAATGTCTCTTTGTCTATCTGTTCTGGTTATTATGTTGTTAAATTACAGCAAAATAACTACAAATGCAAAACTTTAAAAAAATGGTCACTTTAACAAGGTATAATATAATTATATTGTCCACACTTGTATTCTCCCCATCTTGACAGAATGGTATATTCCCAGGTTCCACAGGTCAGCTACACAGGTACAATGCATTATTGTTAATTGTGGCACGTTTACTAACATGCCAAGTTTAGCTGCACTTGAACAACCGTTCCAGACTGCCATATCCAGCCCAAGAAACCGTAGAAACCTGTGTACTGAACTGACGCCACTATTTGCATAAGTAAAAGAAGAGGGTGAAATTCTTTCAAATGCAGGCCCGGATCTACCATATGGGCACTTTGGGCACGTGCCCAGGGGCCCCTGGGTATCAAGGGCAAGGGCAAAAGAATGAATAATAATAAATGATGTCCACCACCCCCTAAAACAAATCATGTGAGAATGCTGCTGAAAAGTGCTGATTGTGTGTTAAGTACAATGTACAATATTTCATGAAAGTCAAGTCAACTGATTAAAACTCCGCCGGACCGCACTGAGCCAACTGCTGCTGCAGATGTTATATTGGACCTACATGCCTACATATGCCTACAAAACATTTTGCGCGCACACGGGGGGCCCTTGGCGCTTCAGTGCCCAGGGGCCCTCTGAGGTGTTAATCCAGCCCTGTTCAAATGCATTTCAAAAGTCTCCTGCGTCCCCATAGGCCGACATGGAGGACATGGCCGACCTGGCGGACATGCGGACGCTCCTATTGGACCGCGCGCAGGTCGTCATGGCGTCGTGCTGCGAGTTCCGCAACTCCCTGGAGCGCTACGCCTTCCTGTACGTGGACGACCGGCAGGAAGTGATGCGGCAGTTCCTGGCCTACGGCCACGTTCTGACCAATCAGGAGATGGAGGCTCAGGCCGAGGGCGGGCTTCCCGAGGCCGCCCCGCCCACACTGGACTGCTTCAAGGAGCAAGTGGACAGGTGGGCGGGGCTTAAATTAAGATATTACAGACATTAAAGGACAACTTTGTTTTTTACAACAAGGGTTCATATTTTAGATTGTAATTAATGTAAAGAAAAGATGTGTGTTAAATGTTTTCATACTGCTTTCTATTGTTTTAGCGATTTTAGTATTTTGATTTCAGTAGGTGGGGGGCATGGGCACATACAAGTGCCTAAATATCTCTTTTTAGACACAATAATCCGGAAATCTTTTTGTTACTATTTCCACCAAACCCCATAAGTCACATCTGCCCATGAAAGATTGTGGTGCACCTTGGGAATGGGCTTATTGTGTCTAAAAGGACATATTTAGCCACTTGCATGCATGCCCCCAACCTGGGAAATAGTAAATGAAAACATTTCAACGCTCATCTTTTCTTTTCTCTAATGACTATCTAAAATATGAACCGTTGTCGTAAAAAAAACAAAGTTGTCTTTTAAAGGCATTTAATAATCCTTGGCCCAATCTCTTTTCAGATATGGATCCGTGGTCAAATAAAACATCAATGTGTGGTCCTTTAGAACCAGTGGTATGATGTTTATGGTCTGTGGTTTAGATCAGGGGTTTTCAAACCTTTTTTGGACTAAGGGCACCCCTGTAAATATCTTGTTCATCCACGGAATTACACTGTTCATTTTTAGAATCTTACATCCATTGGAGGAATATCCGTTTCCATCAGAACTGACTGAAAATAAAGTCATGCTTGACGTTTAACCACGTGAACCCCACCATGCCTATTCTGGGGGGAAGGTTCACCAAAAATAGCAGATCTACAAGCTCACAACGTGTCACAACGTGACGCGTTGTGAGCTTGTAGATCGGCTATTTTTGGTGAAGAGAGTTGTCGTAGATGGAACAAGAACTCAAGTACAGTGCAAATCAGGTGTGTTTTACTAAGCATAGTGAAGTGATATTGATGAATTCCAAATACTGTATGTGTCCCAGCATAGCAGAGGGGCAGTCATTTCGGAAAGCACAGCTTTAGACCAGCCCTGAAATTACTTCTAAAATGTGATAAAGCCACAAAAGCATTTCATAAATATCAGGCTACATTTCACTTAAACGCCAGAGCTTAACTCTGCATGTAAATAAGACTTTTTTTAACTAATGTGAAGAGAAACCTCACATTTTGCAGGTTACATTTCATCTAAAAGGCTGAATTTCTCAGATCTAGTACTTCTGCATGGCATAATTCTATAAGCTATATCTACAAAACTGTTGGGTTAATCTTCACAACCAATATATCATTTTGTAGCTATGATTCCCAGCTTTCAAATAAAATGAAAAAATGAAAATGAAAATTTTTTCAATGACTAGCCCTCAGCTGTGTTCGGTTACATATTATAAAATTATCTCACGGCACCCCTGGACTGGCATCACGGCAACCCAGGGTGCCCCATCACCCACTTTGAAAACCCCTGGTTTAGATGCTATGGTTGATGGTTCATGGTCTATGGTTTATGTATGCTATGGTTGATGGTTTATGGTCTATGGTTTATGTATGCTATGGTTGATGGTTTATGGTCTATGGTTTAGATGCTATGGTTGATGGTTTATGGTCTATGGTTTAGATGCTATGGTTGATGGTTTATGGTCTATGGTTTAGATGCTATGGTTGATGGTTTATGGTCTATGGTTTAGATGCTATGGTTGATGGTTTATGGTCTATGGTTTAGATGCTATGGTTGATGGTTCATGGTCTATGGTTTAGATGCTATGGTTGATGGTTTATGGTCTATGGTTTAGATGCTATGGTTGATGGTTTATGGTCTATGGTTTAGATGCTATGGTTGATGGTTCATGGTCTATGGTTTAGATGCTATGGTTGATGGTTTATGGTCTATGGTTTAGATGCTATGGTTGATGGTTTATGGTCTATGGTTTATGTATGCTATGGTTGATGGTTTATGGTCTATGGTTTAGATGCTATGGTTGATGGTTTTATGGTCTATGGTTTAGATGCTATGGTTGATGGTTTATGGTCTATGGTTTAGATGCTATGGTTGATGGTTCATGGTCTATGGTTTAGATGCTATGGTTGATGGTTTATGGTCTATGGTTTAGATGCTATGGTTGATGGTTTATGGTCTATGGTTTAGATGCTATGGTTGATGGTTTATATGGTCTATGGTTTAGATGCTATGGTTGATGGTTTATGGTCTATGGTTTAGATGCTATGGTTGATGGTTCATGGTCTATGGTTTAGATGCTATGGTTGATGGTTTATGGTCTATGGTTTAGATGCTATGGTTGATGGTTTATGGTCTATGGTTTAGATGCTATGGTTGATGGTTTATGGTCTATGGTTTATGTATGCTATGGTTGATGGTTCATGGTCTATGGTTTAGATGCTATGGTTGATGGTTTATGGTCTATGGTTTAGATGCTATGGTTGATGGTTCATGGTCTATGGTTTGTGTATGCTATGGTTGATGGTTCATGGTCTATGGTTTGTGTATGCTATGGTTGATGGTTCATGGTCTATGGTTTGTGTATGCTATGGTTGATGGTTCATGGTCTATGGTTTGTGTATGCTATGGTTGATGGTTCATGGTCTATGGTTTATGTATGCTATGGTTGATGGTTCATGGTCTATGGTTTATGTATGCTATGGTTGATGGTTCATGGTCTATGGTTTATGTATGCTATGGTTGATGGTTCATGGTCTATGGTTTATGTATGCTATGGTTGATGGTTTATGGTCTGTGGTTTATGTATGCTATGGTTGATGGTTTATGGTCTATGGTTTATGTATGCTATGGTTCATGGTTCATGGTCTATGGTTTATGTATGCTATGGTTGATGGTTTATGGTCTATGGTTTATGTATGCCATGGTTGATGGTTTATGGTCTATGGTTTATGTATGCTATGGTTGATGGTTCATGGTCTATGGTTTATGTATGCTATGGTTGATGGTTTATGGTCTATGGTTTATGTATGCTATGGTTGATGGTTCCAGGTCTATGGTTTATGTATGCTATGGTTGATGGTTCATGGTCTATGGTTTATGTATGCTATGGTTGATGGTTTATGGTCTATGGTTTAGATGCTATGGTTGATGGTTTATGGTCTATGGTTTATGTATGCTATGGTTGATGGTTTATGGTCTATGGTTTAGATGCTATGGTTGATGGTTCATGGTCTATGGTTTATGTATGCTATGGTTGATGGTTTATGGTCTATGGTTTAGATGCTATGGTTGATGGTTTATGGTCTATGGTTTATGTATGCTATGGTTGATGGTTCCAGGTCTATGGTTTATGTATGCTATGGTTGATGATTCATGGTCTATGGTTTATGTATGCTATGGTTGATGGTTTATGGTCTATGGTTTATGTATGCTATGGTTGATGGTTCATGGTCTATGGTTTATGTATGCTATGGTTGATGGTTCATGGTCTATGGTTTATGTATGCTATGGTTGATGGTTCATGGTCTATGGTTTATGTATGCTATGGTTGATGGTTCATGGTCTATGGTTTATGTATGCTATGGTTGATGGTTGCAGGTACGAGCGCATCCTGGAGGAGGTCCAGGCTGTGGAGGTGGTGCAGGTGCTGGGAGGGTGGATGAGGGTGGACGGCCGGGCCTTGAAGAGCTCCCTGCTCAACACCGTCAGGAGGTGGAGCTTCATGTTCAAACAGCACCTGGTGGACCACGTCACCAACAGGTACAGTCAGCCACGTGCACACGTAGACATCAAAGGGGGCTTGAGCCCCTGCCCTTTTATCCGTCTGTAAAAAGTGCCCTCTATAGACCATGAATGCAGTTTTTACTATGGTGAAAGAAATGCAAATGCCTCCTCTTTCCATGCCATACCTGAAGGCAGCGTTCAAGAGAATTGCCTTGTCCAAACTCTCCTGAACTTGAATGCAGCATCTTGTCTTGAAAGAATTGCCTTCTCTGTGTATATGCCGTACGTCACATCTCCAGTATTCACTTAAATGGGCCCCACCATGCTTTTCAAAATATATATTTTATATAAATATTGGTCCATAATATGGTTTTATACAGGTTTTAGCCTAAACAACTACTCGGCTATTTAAATTTCATGTTCTGTCTGTCTCTAATTCCAAGCCGTTTGAGATGCAATACCAAAATGCCCTTTGTTGGCAACGGGGCGCTGTCTTTGGGCTAAAATTGGAACGATACAGAGAATATTGAGAACCACAATGAGAACCATGTAGAGTCAATCGTAATCTTCTCTCTATCGTTCCAATTTTAGTACCACTTTACCTCATGGTTCCACCTCATATATACAGTACAGTCTCAATAGAATATAGCCTCCCAAAAAGTACCGCCCCCTTCTCGAGGGGGCCCAATAGGAAATGAGCCCCCTGTGACATAAGCAAAGGGCCAATTTCAAAAGAGTACCGTTCAAACACGCCCATTTCAGAAAACCACTGAAATGAAAGGCAAGGCTTAGAGTTAATGAATGGGGTTTGGGGTGGCTGGAAAAGACACTGGGAAGACCAAAAAACAAGAAATAATTCATGGTGGGGACCCCTTTAATTATGCTTAGTTCAATGCTGTATCACGCACCGAAAACAGCTTTTACTCAAGTTTTTTTTTTTTTTTTTTTCTTCACCACTGTCCATCTCCCCTCCCAGTCTGTCAGATCTGGAGGCCTTCATCAGGTCAGCTGAGCAGGGTCTGGACGTCCCGGTGGAGGAGGGCGACTACGCTGGCCTGGTGGGGGTGATGGGCCACCTGCTGGCCGCCAAGGACAGGCAGAGCACCACGGACGCCATGTTTGAGCCTCTCCAGCAAACCATCGCTCTGCTGAAGACATACGAGCAGGAGCTGCCTGACACGGTCTACAGGCAACTGGAGGTGAGGACTTAAATCTAGTGAACCTCTTTTGTAAACTTTTTTGGAGCCGTGGGCGGAGCCCATGGTCTCCCTCTGAGTGGCTTTGTGTGTCCTGTCTCACCAGTGAGAAATGTCCCGTTGAGTTCGAACAGTACCTTTTATGACCACACATGTTAAGGGAGGGGCGCTGTTTTCAGGCATGTCCCGTTGAGTTCGAACAGTACCTTTTATGACCACACATGTTAAGGGAGGGGCGCTGTTTTCAGGCCAGGCACACACACGCACACACACACACAGGGGGGAACACATAGAATCAAAAACATAGATCTGGAAGTGCTCAATTTCACGGCTCCACTTCGAACGAAGGTTTGATTTTTTTTTATCCGGGTTGTAAGGCTTGACATAATCGTTTCCATGTTGCGATGTGACGCGTTTCTTTTTAAGTATAAAGTTGTCAAATATGTCAGTAATTTTTTTGTATATTTAGGTTATTTAGGTGCAACTTCAAAGCATACAAGTCAAACAGAAATGTAATTGTCAACGACAAAAACACAATTAAATTGTTAATCACAATTATTTGACTGATGAGTACCTGAGAGAAATAACAGTAAAAATTCTGGATAAAGATCTTTTTTTTTCTTTTGATTTACCAGACTTTCTTAATGCACTCCCCCCTCATTTTGTTGAGTTAGATTATTTTTTTACTTAACTCATATTAGGAATTATAAGACATAATACTTATGGAAAGTGGAAAAACAGTATATCTCCAGCAGTTTGTGGAACAACAGTCTAAGTCCGTACAAGCAATATTCAGCAGACAAAGGGAGCAGATAACCTTAAAACAGACAATTAAACAAAATGAGGGGGGATTGCATTAACAATTTAACAGATTAATAATGCCTAGTTTGTGGTTTACAGTCTGGTAAATCCAACAATATGTGTCCCAGCATAGCAGAGGGGCAGTCATTTCGGAAAGCACAGCTTTAGACCAGCCCTGACATTACTTTTTTTTTTCTTTTCTTTTTTTAATGTGATAAAGCCACAAAAGCATTTCATAAATATCAGGCTACATTTCACTTAAACGCCAGAGCTTAAAGTGTAGGCACCATGAAATTTGCCTTGTAAAACTGTTGACACATGTCTCTAAAGGTCCCCCTAAGTATTTTTTACATATATTTGAGTCATATTAGTTTGGGAATACATAGTTACATTTGAGGTTTATAAATTAATAAGACCAACTGTGGCCATTTTGGGAAATAACTTCGGAAATAAAGTTGTCGCGTGAAAATGACGAAAACAAGAGAATCTCTCTTGCCCTCTTGTCTCGGTGAAATGCAAGCTGGACACGCCCATTTCTGCCCCCCCCCCCCCCGCCGTTTCCTTGTCAGCACGGCTGCACGGACTGACAGCGCAGCGGTGGAAGAAGTACTCATATTTTGTACTCAAGTAAAAGTATCAACAAGTAAAAGTATCGATACTACAATGTAGAAATAAACCGTTACAAGAAAATGTCCGTCACGCACTGTGAGCTTGTAGATCGGCTAATTTCAAATGGCCGATGTATATATAGTGATTAATGAATGGTTTGTAATAATAATTAAACAAAGTCTTTTTAATAACTTTTTTTAAATAACTGCAGTGGAGTAAAAGTAGCCTACAATGATTTATTTTGAGATGAAGTGGAGTAGAAATAAAAGTACTGAAAATGTAAAACACTCCAGTAAAGTAAAAATACCTCAAAATTGTAGGGCCCTACTTAAGTACAGTATCTGAGTAAATGTAGCCTACTTAGATACCGACTGCAGGCGAGCCGATTAGAAGAAGAGCTGGTCGCGGCTATCTCCGCCTCAAAGTACATCAATACTTGAGTAAATGTAGGCTACTTAGTTACTTTACACTCGACTCACTAGCAGGCTGCACGTAGATGCGAGCGGGCGAGCGGCTCTCATCCACTCACAATGATGACAAGCCTCGGTCAAAGTGCTTGGTTTTGTACTTGAGTAAATGTTGGCTACTTAGTTACTTTACACACGAGTCACGTGCGTAGATGCGAGCCTAGATGCGAGCGCAAGCCTCGGTCAAAGTGCTTGGTTTAATGTTTTATTTTAAATCTATCTTCTAATTATTATTAACTTATCCTCACAAATAGTCGCCCTGTCCGGCTGTCCCCTATTTATCTTATTTTGTCATGATGATTTGTCCCAGGAACGGCCCGGGAAAGAAAAGCTCCATAAAAATCACCGAGTCACAATGGCTTGTTCATCCCACACATGAACCTCTCATCGCGGCATGAACAGCGAACAGCAGCCGCTGTCCACAAAGCCTGGAGCGAAGTCAAGACCCGCCCCTCGCGACTGTAGAAAGTCTTTGACTCGTGCGAGCTGTGCTTCAGCATGAATACAGCGAAATCAGTCAGGACAATTACAAAACATGACACAACGTGTGATAGCATACATATCGTTGGTCACCGTCGCTGACAAAGTTATGTATTTACAGTATTATTAGGATATATATATCGTAATTCCCACGGCCAATTCTCCACCGACTTCCATTGGGTCACGTGACCAACATTCCTCAAGTGACACGCTGTTTCTGCTCGTCACTTTCCGAGGCGGCTGGGCGGTGCCTCGGGAGTTGAGACCGCCTTCTCCCTACAGCTCTGAATATTAACCCTTTCAGGGTATAGTTGCATTGGCAAATATTTTCACAATTATATCACAATTAATTGGAGACAAAGTAGAGCCCATTCTGTTACCCTTCCTTTAACTCTGCATGTAAATAAGACTTTTTTAAATTAATGTGAAGAGAAACCTCACATTTTGCAGTTTACATTTTATCTAAAAGGCTGAATTTCTCAGATCTAGTATTTCTGCATGGCATAACTCTATAAGCTATATCTACAAAACTGTTGGGTCAATCTTCACAACCAATATATCATTTTGTAGCTATGATTCCCAGCTTTCAAATGAAATGAAAAAATGAAAATGAAAAAAAAAAAACTTCAATGACTAGCCCTCAGCTGTGTTCGGTCACATATATATATATATATAAAAAAAATCAAATATGGACTTATGCTGTTATTCGTCTCAGGTACTCAAAATTAATCGTCATGTAAAATGTCATAATCGTGACGGCCCTAGGAAGACTTTCCTTCTACTCAATCTGTGTCTCACCCTCTCCCTCCCTCCCTCTCTCTCTCTCCCTCTTCCTCTCCCTCTTCCTCTTCCTCTCTCTCTCTCTCTCTCTCTCTCTCTCTCTCTCTCTCTCTCTCTCTCTCTCTCTCCCTCTTCCTCTCCCTCTTCCTCTCTCTCTCTCTCTCTCTCTCTCTCTCTCTCTCTCTCTCTCTCTCTCTCTCTCTCTCTCTCTCTCTCTCTCCCTCTTCCTCTCCTCTCTCTCTCTCTCTCTCTCTCTCTCTCTCTCTCTCTCTCTCTCTCTCTCTCTCTCTCTCTCTCTCTCTTCCTCTCTCTCTCTCTCTCTCTCTCTCTAGGAGCTGCCAGAGAAGTGGACCAACGTGAAGAAGCAAGCGGTGTCGGTCAAACAGCAGGTGGCGCCGCTGAAGGCGAGCGAGGTGGCCAGCCTGCGGAGGAAGTGCGCCTCGTTTGACGTGGAGCAGCACACCTTCAGAGAGCACTTCAGGAAACACGCCCCCTTCAGGTAGACACGCCTAGGGTTACCAACCGTCCCGTAAAATACGGGATCGTCCCTTTTTTGGAAACTAAAAGACGTGTCCCGTATTGAACTGAAACGGGACGCTCTTTGTCCCGTATTTTAAGGTTGGGGGATAAATATGAATGACGGGATGATTTAATTGAGAAATGACAGCGATTCTGCCTGTCAGAGAGCTTCCACTTCCACTCTGCTCTCCTCTGAGACGATAAGTGCTGCATCCCATTGCTGTGAGAGGCGCTGCGCTGTTTGTAAGCAGCTGATTGGCTTATTAACATACGGCTCTGAGTGTTGCTAAGACACAGTCTCCGCCCCCTACACACTCCCTTCCCAAGCATGGGCTGTAGGTTCACTCCACAAGTTGCCTGCGAGAGACGAAACGAGTGCGTGCGAGCGACCATACGACAGTGCTCGGCTCAGAACATTGTTTAATGTCTTAAAAAAACGTGTGACAGAAGATTGTGTACAAACATATTAGACATGAATCCATGATAGGTGATAGGCTAAACAAAAAGGTGAAAAAGCAGGCAAGCAACAGAAAATAAGCCATGGATATTGGTATTCCTGGGAACACTACAGTAATCTTGTCTGCCAACTAAAGCGACCCCAGACAGGCTGGTATGTGAAATAACATAAGCATGCGTTGATTTTGTTTTTAAAACCTAATGGTTATTGCTGTATGCCAATATGATTAAACTAGTGTTGGGTAGCCTACCAGAGAGTGGGCACATAAGGACCAGGTAGACTTAGGCGATATGTTTTGGAAAATTGAGAGACACCCGAATTAATATTGTGAAAGGAAACATATGATTTAATAGAGGAAAATACCCATTTTAGCCAACTTTATAACCGAAAATATCCGATTTTTCGGCCCAAAGACACCCGAATTAATATTGTGAAAGGAAAAATATGATTTAATATCGGAAAATGCCCGTTTTAGCCAACTTTATAACCGAAAATATGCGATTTTTCGGCGCCGCCTTTGGCGGCGCATGTTTCCTTAGAAAGTGTCCCGTATTTGAAACTCTGGGAGTTGGCAACCCTAGACACGCCCCTTTCAGGTAGACATGCCCTTTCAGGTAGACACGCCCCGTTCAGGTAGACACGCCCTTTTCAGGTAGACACCCCTTAATGTGGTCCCAGGTTGGACTGTGACAGAGTTTTTATTGCGACCGTCAGGTTGCAGTTACTATCAAAACCTCCACGACTATCCCTCCCTCCGTCCGTCAGTCAGTCCCCCCCTACTCTTATCTCCGGCACCGTTGCCCCTATCCATGCCAAACCTTGCACACACACTCCTTGGATGACAAATCACAACCCCCACCCCTGATTTCTCACATGGCCCTCTTCGAGCGCCACCATCAGGCCGATCTTTGCAAAACACATTTTTGGACACTTCTCCTACAGATTTTACCCTAAAATCATGCAAAAAGGCACACAGTATTTCTAAAGTCATGTCATCAACATGGTGCTGTCCCATTTATCCTTTCAAAAGACACTTATAGAATCGGGTCAAAATTCAAATTTTCACGACTTTTCAAAAATAGCAGATCTACAAGCTCGCAGCGCGGCACTCGGTGCCGCGCTGTGAGCTTGTATATCTGCTATTTTTCAATAGTTAAAGCATAAAATAATGATACACAAAATGTGTACCCGTTCTGAATGGGTTAATCTGTGTGTTTCCAGGTTGGACTGTGACAGGGCCTACCAGACGCTGGATGCGTCCCAGCAGCAGATCCAGGACAGGCTGAGCGTCATGTCCTCCCTGGTGGACAGTGGCAGCCTGTTTGAGGTCACCGTCCCTGATTACAGACAGCTGAGACAGTGCAGGTGAGGTCACAGGTCACCGTCCCAGACTACAGACAGCTGAGACAGTGCAGGTGAGGTCACAGGTCACAGGTCACCGTCCCGGACTACAGACAGCTGAGACAGTGCAGGTGAGGTCAGAGGTCACCGTCCCAGAGACCGTCCCCTATCAGAGTCTGTACCACGGTGAAGAGCTATCCACCGCGGTGTAGTCTTTTTGAGTCATAAAACTACAACGCTACGTCATTCCTCACGGTGAAGAGCTTTCCACCGCGAGTCCCGACACATCTCTCTGTTTTTACTTTCAGACAGATAGGCTCTTCACCCCATTCACTGATTGGTCGATCTAGACCAGTCAGTCACGGTGAATAGGACTTCACTGTGACTGACTATGATGGCCGTCACTTATTTTCTGACTTGAGGTGGAAAGCATTCCACCTAAAATTTGCGGTGGATAGCTCTTCACCTTGGACTCTGATAGAGGCTTGAGTCTCTCCATCATTTACTGACCTCCCAGTGGATGTGAGATCAGATGCCACCATCAACCTGTGCCAAACATTCAAGCTAAATAGTCCATACCAGTGTGAGACAGTATGAGTTCATTAGGATTACAATTTAAACATTTAGCAGACACTCGTATCCAGCAGACAGACAGCAAGATAAATAGTAGGGGAAACTAAACAATGAACCTAGCATCTGCCCATAAACAACATGCTACCTGCATAACATTCCATACATGTGATACCAGGTCAACAATGAACCAAGCATCTGTCAAAACAACATGCTAACTACATAACATTATGTACATCTGAAACCATTAGGATACCATGTAAACAATGAGCCTAGCATCCATCTAAACAACGTGCTATCTAAATAACATCCAACATTTGTGGTAGAATAGTCTGAACAGGTGATGTAGTCTGAAGAAATTTGTCTTCAGATTACAGTGTTACATTGGGATTGAATCCGCAGTTCTGACTACAAGGAGTAGTTTTCTTGATTCCTGACGCTGTTCGACTGGCTTCCGTTTTAGATGGATAGATAATTAGATACCTTTATTAGATAGATAGGCGACATTAATTCTGCGTTAACACCGACAGATAGAAAGATGCAGGCTACTATTCATTTCAATAGAAGACTTCAGCTACAAAGATACAGAGCTACACATGTGCGGTGTAGCTTTGTATGTTTTGTATCTGCCAGTGTGTGAAGGCAGCATGAAGGTCAGTGGTGTGTTGTGTATCTGCCAGTGTGTGAACGCAGCATGGAGGTCAGTGGTGTGTGTTGTATCTGCCAGTGTGTGAACGCAGCATGAAGGTCAGTGGTGTGTGTTGTATCTGCCAGTGTGTGAACGCAGCATGTGTTGTGTGCAGGCGTGAAGCGGTCCTCCTGAAGGACCTGTGGGACATGATCAGTGGTTGTGTGTGCAGGCGTGAAGCGGTCCTCCTGAAGGACCTGTGGGACATGATCAGTGTGGTGAGGTTGTGACGCCGCTGGTTGTGTGTACAGGCATGAGGCGGTCCTCCTGAAGGACCTGTGGGACATGATCAGTGGTTGTGTGTGCAGGCGTGAAGCGGTCCTCCTGAAGGACCTGTGGGACATGATCAGTGTGGTGAGGTTGTGACGCCGCTGGTTGTGTGTACAGGCGTGAAGCGGTCCTCCTGAAGGACCTGTGGGACATGATCAGTGTGGTGAGGTCCTCCGTCTCCTGCTGGAACAGAACCTTGTGGAGACACATCAACGTGGAGGACATGGAGCTGGAGGTCAAACGCTTTGCCAAGGACATCCGGGCCTTGGATAAGGAAGTAAGAACCTTAACCTTTGATAAGGAAGTAAGAACCAACCTTAAAAAACATTGTAATTTTATCATCTACTCAGGACAACACCCCAGACAGTTTTCAAGTTGCTCAATTCAGTATTTAGATATGTGATATTCATTTTTATCAGACACGCCTCCTTCCTATACAAACCATTGACTTCAAACTCCATTTTAATCATGATAGATTCAGCAAAAACACCCGTCCTTGATTCTGGTGACTCGTAATGTCCTCCTAATTACTTGTTTTCATGTGCACAGATAGTATATAGGACTTTATTTAACATGGTTCTGTGTATAAACAGGTGAGAGGATGGGATGCCTTCACCGGCCTGGACAGCATGGTGAAGAACCTCCTGACTTCTCTGCGGGCCGTGGCTGAACTCCAGAACCCGGCCATACGGGACCGACACTGGCATGAGCTGATGGCTGCTACCGGAGTCCACTTCACCATGGACCAGGTCTACTACTACTACTACTATACTATATATGTATCTATTAACCATGATACCAGAGTCCACTTCACCATGGACCAGGTCTACTATTACTGCTATACTATACTGTATACACGGTGGTATTGCTGGTTTACCTAAGTCCAAAAACTGAGTACATCTTGGCAATCGCAATGTGTAGATAGCATACAGATAGTATATACTGTAGATTGTAGGGAAATAAAAGGCATGCTATTTTTTATAGAATCTATAAACTACACTACAGCATTTCCCTACAATGTATCTATAATATACTGTAGATAGATTGTAGGGAAAGTAAAGCTTAACACATTTTTGGACACTGCTCCTACAATTTTTGCCCTAAAATCACGCAAATTGGTACACATTATGTCTACAATCATCTCATCAACATGGATCTGTCCCATTTAGTGCCACCTTCAGGCCGATTTTTTAAAACACATTTTTGGACACTACTCCTACAGATTTTGCCCTAAAATCACGCAAATCGCTACACAGTATGTCTACACTCATGTCATCAACATGGATCTGTCCCATTTAGCGCCACCTTCAGGCCGATTTTTTAAAACACATTTTTGGACACTACTCCTACAGATTTTGCCCTAAAATCACGCAAATCGGTACACAGTATGTCTACACACATCTCATCAACATGGATCTGTCCCATATAGCGCCACCATCAGGCAGATTTTTTCAAACACATTTTTGGACACTGCTCCTACACATTTTGGCCTAAAATCACGCTGCGACCTGGCGGTCGCTTATCTCCCGATTAGGGAGTCTTACTGGTGTTGTTCTCTGAACATGATAACATTACATTAAAGGTGTTGTTTCCTAACAGGACACCACTCTGGCTGACCTGCTGCAGCTCAACCTGCACTGCTTCGAGGACGAGGTGAGAGGCATCGTGGACAAGGCTGTTAAAGAGATGAGCATGGAGAGAGTCCTGTCTGAACTGAACTCTACGTGGACAGGTTGGTAGCACTAGCTTAACAACATACACTATACTATGAACTGAACTCTACGTGGACAGGTAGCACTAGCTTAACAACATACACTATACTATGAACTGCACTCTACATGGACAGGTTGGTAGCACTAGCTTAACAACATACACTATACTATGAACTGAACTCTACGTGGACAGGTAGCACTAGCTTAACAACATACACTATACTATGAACTGCACTCTACATGGACAGGTAGCACTAGCTTAACAACATACACTATACTATGAACTGAACTCTACGTGGACAGGTAGCACTAGCTTAACAACATACACTATACTATGAACTGAACTCTACGTGGACAGGTTGGTAGCACTAGCTTAACAACATACACTATACTATGAACTGCACTCTACATGGACAGGTTGGTAGCACTAGCTTAACAACATACACTACACTTCATTATGAACTGCACTCTACGTGGACAGGTAGCACTAGCTTAACAATATACACTCTATGAACTGCACTCTACATGGACAGGTAGCACTAGCTTAACAACATACACTATACTATGAACTGCACTCTACATGGACAGGTAGCACTAGCTTAACAACATACACTATACTATGAACTGCACTCTACATGGACAGGTCGCACTAGCTTAACAACATACACTATACTATGAACTGAACTCTACGTGGACAGGTAGCACTAGCTTAACAACATACACTATACTATGAACTGAACTCTACGTGGACAGGTTGGTAGCACTAGCTTAACAACATACACTATACTATGAACTGCACTCTACATGGACAGGTTGGTAGCACTAGCTTAACAACATACACTACACTTCATTATGAACTGCACTCTACGTGGACAGGTAGCACTAGCTTAACAATATACACTCTATGAACTGCACTCTACATGGACAGGTAGCACTAGCTTAACAACATACACTATACTATGAACTGCACTCTACATGGACAGGTAGCACTAGCTTAACAACATACACTATACTATGAACTGCACTCTACATGGACAGGTAGCACTAGCTTAACAACATACACTATACTATGAACTGCACTCTACATGGACAGGTAGCACTAGCTTAACAACATACACTATACTATGAACTGCACTCTACATGGACAGGTAGCACTAGCTTAACAACATACACTATACTATGAACTGCACTCTACGTGGACAGGTAGCACTAGCTTAACAACATACACTTCACTATGAACTGCACTCTACGTGGACAGGTAGCACTAGCTTAACAACATACACTATACTATGAACTGCACTCTACATAGACAGGTAGCACTAGCTTAACAACATACACTCTATGAACTGCACTCTACATGGACAGGTTGGTAGCACTAGCTTAACAACATACACTTCACTATGAACTGCACTCTACATGGACAGGTAGCACTAGCTTAACAACATACACTATACTATGAACTGCACTCTACATGGACAGGTAGCACTAGCTTAACAACATACACTATACTATGAACTGCACTCTACATGGACAGGTAGCACTAGCTTAACAACATACACTATACTATGAACTGCACTCTACATGGACAGGTAGCACTAGCTTAACAACATACACTATACTATGAACTGCACTCTACATGGACAGGTAGCACTAGCTTAACAACATACACTATACTATGAACTGCACTCTACATGGACAGGTAGCACTAGCTTAACAACATACACTCTATGAACTGCACTCTACATGGACAGGTAGCACTAGCTTAACAACATACACTTCACTATGAACTGCACTCTACATGGACAGGTAGCACTAGCTTAACAACATACACTTCACTATGAACTGCACTCTACATGGACAGGTTGGTAGCACTAGCTTAACAACATACACTTCACTATGAACTGCACTCTACATGGACAGGTAGCACTAGCTTAACAACATACTCTCTATGAACTGCACTCTACATGGACAGGTTGGTAGCACTAGCTTAACAACATACACTCTATGAACTGCACTCTACATGGACAGGTTGGTAGCACTAGCTTAACAACATACACTTCACTATGAACTGCACTCTACATGGACAGGTAGCACTAGCTTAACAACATACACTATACTATGAACTGCACTCTACATGGACAGGTAGCACTAGCTTAACAACATACACTATACTATGAACTGCACTCTACATGGACAGGTAGCACTAGCTTAACAACATACACTATACTATGAACTGCACTCTACATGGACAGGTAGCACTAGCTTAACAACATACACTCTATGAACTGCACTCTACATGGACAGGTAGCACTAGCTTAACAACATACACTTCACTATGAACTGCACTCTACATGGACAGGTAGCACTAGCTTAACAACATACACTTCACTATGAACTGCACTCTACATGGACAGGTTGGTAGCACTAGCTTAACAACATACACTTCACTATGAACTGCACTCTACATGGACAGGTAGCACTAGCTTAACAACATACTCTCTATGAACTGCACTCTACATGGACAGGTTGGTAGCACTAGCTTAACAACATACACTATACTATGAACTGCACTCTACATGGACAGGTAGCACTAGCTTAACAACATACACTATACTATGAACTGCACTCTACGTGGACAGGTAGCACTAGCTTAACAATATACACTCTATGAACTGCACTCTACATGGACAGGTTGGTAGCACTAGCTTAACAACATACACTATACTATGAACTGCACTCTACATGGACAGGTAGCACTAGCTTAACAACATACACTATAGGCCTACTATGAACTGCACTCTACATGGACAGGTAGCACTAGCTTAACAACATACACTATAGGCCTACTATGAACTGCACTCTACATGGACAGGTAGCACTAGCTTAACAACATACACTATAGGCCTACTATGAACTGCACTCTACATGGACAGGTAGCACTAGCTTAACAACATACACTTCACTATGAACTGCACTCTACGTGGACAGGTTGGTAGCACTAGCTTAACAACATACACTTCACTATGAACTGCACTCTACATGGACAGGTAGCACTAGCTTAACAACATACACTATAGGCCTACTATGAACTGCACTCTACATGGACAGGTAGCACTAGCTTAACAACATACACTTCACTATGAACTGCACTCTACGTGGACAGGTAGCACTACCTTAACAATATACTCTTAGGTATATGTACTGGTAGCTTAACAACTACACTCTATAGACTATAGAGTAGTTTAGCTTACTGTACACTTTACTATAGCTCAACTCTAGACAGGTAGCCTACAACCTTTCAGGGCAAGACCCCTCAAAATATTTGAACTGGGGACTCCCCCAAAATGATCATAATTGAACTGGGGACATCAGGGGTGATGTGTGACAGGAAGAATGAAAGGGAAGGTATAAAAGATGGTGGTGAG
Organism: Nannobrachium achirus; assembly: GCF_963921795.1. Lineage (NCBI taxonomy): Eukaryota > Metazoa > Chordata > Actinopteri > Myctophiformes > Myctophidae > Nannobrachium > Nannobrachium achirus. The sequence goes on from NC_137814.1 coordinate 6,559,130, forward strand.
ACCAGTTATGTTGTATGGTTTAGAGATGGTCGCACTGAGGAGAAGATAGCAGAGCTGGAGGTAGTAGAGACTAAAATGTTGAGGTTCTCTCTGGGAGTAACAAGGATGGACAGGATCAGGAACGAGTACATTAGAGGGACAGCGCATGTCAGATGTTTTGAAGATAAAGCCAGAGAGGACAGACTGAGAGGGTTTGGAGATAGGAGGGATAGGAAAGGATACACGGATACATGGACAAGATGGTTACACCCCGCCACTCCGACATGTCTCCTTTCCGACGTGTCTCCATTCCGACACTAACCCTATCTCTAACCCTAACCCTAAACTTAACCCCTATGGAAGTGTCGCCACTCCGACAATAAGAAGTCAATTTCGGAGTGGCGACATGTCAGAATGGAGAGCGACACCCGGACAAGATGTGCCAGTTCTCATAGTTACGGTCGCAAGTAAGTTTAAGTGTATAGAGGGCACAGTATATGCACATTTCTAAAGTGACTATTTGAGGACCCCAGTTAAAATATGATTATTTTGGGGCGTTGTGGCCTGAAAAGGTTGAGAACCACTGCTATAATGTATACTGATGGTTCCCCCAGGCATGCAGTTCCAGTACGAGCCTCACCACCGCAGCCAGGTGGCGCTGTTGCGCTCGGACGAGGAGCTGATCGAGACGCTGGAGGACAACCAGGTGGCGCTGCAGAACCTCATGTCCTCCAAGCACGTGGCCCACTTCCTGGACCAGGTGTCGTCGTGGCAACGGAAGCTGTCCACGGCCGACGCCGTCATCCAGGTGTGGTTGGAGGTGCAGCGCACCTGGACGCACCTGGAGAGCATCTTCATCGGCTCCGATGACATCCGCTCACAGCTGCCCGAGGTACGCACGCTGTGGTGGGAAAACTACTGACAATGTTTTACTTAAAGGTGATACACCATGAAAATTAACTTTTCCTATTTTAAAACCTTTTTTTGGGGTCCCACTAGCACCTTCTATCCGCACAAAGTCCCATTTCAGACCGTTGTGTCTTTCTCTGGTTTTGGGAAGGTGGAGGTTAAAAGCATCCCACGGGTTCTCAAAACAGGCTGTCCAGATTTGCTGCGCAGTTCAGGCCAAAGGTGGTACTGCAGCTGAAAATGCTCTGAGAGCCATTCAAAAATGAGAGGCTCTCTATTCAGGAGTGGTAATTTAGCCTCAAACCTTTTGAAAAACGTTTTTGGGACATATGACATAAATACTTTTTAAATGCATGGTGTATCACCTTTAAAGTGTTAGTTCAGCTATTTTTGACATAAAGCTGTGTGAAATACTTGCCATTAAAATAGTGGTTACAAATGTATTCATTGATTACCAGAGTCCCGTGGTCAGAGTTCTGGTCAGTTTCTAATGAATATTAAGTAGTTCCAATGGGGTGGGGGCCATTTGGCATGGCCCAATCATTGAAAATAGATGAATCCACAAAACTAGCGTCATTTGTATTGTTGGCCTATTTCTACCATATAGAGCGAGGTTTTCGTTCTGATCAGCTGACTGCAAAGCACCTTGTTTTGGGGAAATACGTTGCAGCGGCGTAGTGATACTGGACACACAAAAATAGTACCATGTGACAGAGGGGTCAAAGTTGAACGAAAGTTGGTCTATTTGGTAGATATAGGTCAACAATACAAATGACGCTAGTTTTGTGGATTCATCTATTTTTAATGATTGGGCCATGAGCCCCTGCCAAATCACCGGAACTACTTTATATTCATCTAAAACTGACCAGAACTCTGACCACGGGACTCTGGTAATCAATTAATACATTTGTAACCACTATTTTAATGGCAAGTATTTCACACAGCTTTATGTCAAAAATAGCTGAACTAACACTTTAAAGTACTCATGCCATAGAGCAGGGGTCTTCAACAGGGGGTCTGGGACCCCTAGGGGGTCATCAGAGTTACTACAGGGGGTCCTTCAAAACTTTTGTTCTCCTTTTTTATATTAACCACTTGAACCCTAACCTCCAAATTCTGAGAACTTTAGCCTAAAATAGCAGATCTACAAGCTCAAAACGTCTTGCGCTGCGTAGGTAGATCGGCTTTTTTCGGCAAAGAGGTTTGGTGTAGAGGGGAAAAAAAGAGCACACTAAGTACAGAGTGAAAGGTCAAGTTTATTAAGTATAGAAAGTGAGCGTAAGGCGGAGTTTCGCTCCAGATGACGTATTTCCCGTCGCCATCCTCGAGGGACGTCACTTATAATAATAATAATAAGTGCACTACAATGTTTACACAACCTCCATGACGATCCTATTACTGTATGTATTGAGATAGATTGTTGTAGGCTACAACAGTTATCATCAAAATAAACCATATCAAAGTGTGCGGGACATTTCTCTCTCAAAATAACAACTTTTCTAGTGTTATTTCTTATCCTGGTAAACATCATGGGTCTGTCCCTTGTTCAGCCATGTCAGATATATTTTCTCTTTAAACAAAACCGTTTGCTCAATCTCATTGTAGGCTATATCCTATAATATATTCAATAGATATATTTTTATGACAGATTTACTGGCCTCAACCTCCTGTGTAATATGTATTAGCCTAGACACTTCAGTCAACTCTGCCACTTTACGCAGATCATCTGAGAGAGAACATTGTGGTCAAGCAAGGATCACTTTGTATTGAGAGAGAGAGGTGCGCTTTCTCTAATTATCCAACAGAAGAGAGAGAGAGAGAGAGAGAGAGAGAGAGAGACATGCTCAAGCCTATAATATATTAAATAGAAATATATGTGTTATGCCAAATTACAAAACCAAACCCGAGTGGCCCCGTAATGGTCTTGTCCATTTCCGTCCCGTTCTGATTCCTTTTTTTTTTTTTTTTGAGACTTGTGACATTGTCCTGAAATCCGTTTATTTCCGAGGTTCAGAGAGACCGAGCATTTAGCTTATTATTAGGCTATTAAAAGTCCATGCGTGCCTCTGCCTTTCATGTGGTGAGGTCTACTCAATCTAACATACTGTCTGCAGCTGTGTGAACTGATTGACAGGCACTGTCAGAAGTCAGAGCGGTGTAAACTTTATCATAAATGTAGACTTATTATTGTCAATGCTGCTGGTTGGTTGCCTAGGAATCTATAATATTAACATTGAAACAAAAGCCAGGGAGAAAGGAATGCTTTTAGGCTATTTTCTATCTACAGAGGTAAGTCATTTTCCGTTTAGAGAGAGAAAGAGAGAGAGAAATGGTCGAGTGAGCTTCACTTTGTATTGTAAAACGGGACCTGTGTTGCATTGCCGATTAAAATATAATCTCTTTAGGCCTAAGCCTATTTATTAAATCACAATCGAATGTTGTTTACTTGCATAATGGGGACACTTTTTTTTTAATTGTAGGCTATTTTATATGTAGTCACTGGAAAATGTTTCAACATCTGATCTCTCAGTACTGTTGCTTCAATTTTTTTATTTTTTTTTACTGGTCCCCCTCGGCAATGGCGCTGGTTTTGTAGGCCGATAACTCCAAATCGGCCTACAAAACGTCATACGCACGTTCCCCATTGACGGTTCAAGTTGTTACATATCTGATGACACAGATTGAAATGAATCCAAAATACACTGATGATTGTGCTGTCAAACAATATGGAATCTGGGGGTCCCTGCTTCATCTCTCTCTCAGCTAAGGGGTCCTTGGCCCGAAAACACATTCCTGAGACAAACATGCACACATAGACATCAATGGGGGTTTGAGCCCCTGCCCTTTTACCTGTCTGTAAAAAGTGCTCCAGACCATGAATGCAGGTTTTATGGTAAAAGAAAAAACAAATGCCCTCTTTCCATGCCATACCTGAAGGCAGCATTCAAGAGAATTGCCTTGTCTGAACTCTCTTGAACTTGAATGCAGCATCTTATTGTCTGTCTTATTGCCCTTTCTGTGTAAAGATCCATGCTGTTACGCCACATCTCCAGTATCCACTTGAGCAGTGTAGTGTGGGATCAAGTACCAAAAATTGCCGACCTCCAACCTACAATGCGTCACGCTGCAACACGTTTTGAGCTTGGAGGTCTGCTATTTTCTAAATGTTCACCAAAAGAACCTTTTAGAATTTGCACGTCCCTGTATGAAACCCTCTCTCTCTCTCTCTCTCTCTCTCTCTCTCTCTCTCTCTCTCTCTCTCTCTCTCTCTCTCTCTCAGGACTCCAAGCGCTTCGAGGGGATCGACAGTGACTTCAAGGAGCTGGCGGCCGCCGCCCACCAAACCCCCAACGTGGTGGAGGCCACCAATAAAGCAGGCCTGCTGGACAGACTGGAGGACCTCCAGAACAGGTCACTTTATAAACTATTCCTTTTTGAGCGGTGGTAAACCGCTCCATAGAGTGGCTGGGTGTGTGTCTGTAGCCTTTTTCCTCAGCGTTTTGCCATAGCAAAACGTGTGTGTGTGTAGCATAGTCTGTACATCTTAGACTCAAATCCTAGTCTGAAGACGTTATGCAAGCACGACCACCGCGCGACCGAGTATTTCCCGGTGGATCTGTGCACAAGGGGCGGGGTCGATGGGCAAGAATGAATGAATGAAGAAGCTTGTGATTGGCTGAACCGGAGGTAGAGAGTGCTCCATTGTAGTAACTTGGACCGCGCGAGGTGCACCAAAACCCAATTATCATGGCGTTTATCGTGCGCTTGCCCAGGCCTTACGGCCTGGGCATAAATAGAACGATTGCATTCACCACGGCTTCGTAACTCGCGCGGCGCTCCGCCCCGCCGCTTGCAATGTCGTGGACAATAACTGCCGACGCTGTAGAAAACGAGCGCTCCTTCCCTTAGAAAGCGTAGAGTTTCTAAACTCGCCTCCCGCACCCCCGCCCCTTGTGCACAGATCCACCGGGAAATACTCTGTCGCGACCACCGCTCACTTCACATTGGGTGTGATTTTTTAATTTATTTCTTTTTACTTTTTTTACGATTTCAAATTTTTAACCAAATTGTCAAATATTTGCTGAAATTGTGAAAATTGTGAAAATAGCCGATCTATATGCTCACAACGCGGGGCTTTGTGAGCATGTAGATCGTCTATTTTCACAATAGAACCGTGTTATACAAAATGTAATGCCTCAATTCCTAGTGCTCGTCAGCACTAAGAAGATGATTATGTTGGGGGGTCGCGGTCTGAAAAGGTTGAGAACCGCTAGGGGTGGATATTGGCAAGAATCTCGCGATGCAATACGTATGACGATACTTGGGTCACGATGCAATAGTATCACGATATATTGTGAATCTTTGCGATGCGATACTATTGCGATATATCAGCTTTAAAAGCTGAAGGCGCTGCTCTAATGTTGTTGTTTTCGTCGTTCGCAGACATTTTCGAGAGAGACCTCACTCACTGAACCGTGGGAAGGGAAAGTAGCTACTTCTGTCTCTGTGTTGACCCTCTGTGTCTCTCCTCCTCCAGACTGTCTCTGTGTGAGAAGGCTCTAGCAGAGTATCTGTCTCTGTGTTGACAGTGTGTCTCTCCTCCTCTTACAGACTGTCTCTGTGTGAGAAGGCTCTAGCAGAGTATCTGTCTCTGTGTAGACAGTGTGTCTCTCCTCCTCTTACAGACTGTCTCTGTGTGAGAAGGCTCTAGCAGAGTATCTGTCTGTGTTGACCATGTCTCTCCTCTTACAGGCTGTCTCTGTGTGAGAAGGCTCTAGCAGAGTATCTGTCTCTGTGTTGACCATGTCTCTCCTCTTACAGACTGTCTCTGTGTGAGAAGGCTCTAGCAGAGTATCTGTCTCTGTGTTGACCATGTCTCTCCTCTTACAGACTGTCTCTGTGTGAGAAGGCTTTAGCAGAGTATCTGTCTCTGTGTTGACCATGTCTCTCCTCTTACAGACTGTCTCTGTGTGAGAAGGCTCTAGCAGAGTATCTGTCTCTGTGTTGACAGTGTCTCTCCTCCTCTTACAGACTGTCTCTGTGTGAGAAGGCTCTAGCAGAGTATCTGTCTCTGTGTTGACCCTCATGTCTGTCCTCCTACAGGCTGTCTCTGTGTGAGAAGGCTCTAGCAGAGTATCTGGACACCAAGCGTCTGGCCTTCCCCAGGTTCTACTTCATCTCCTCAGCTGACCTGCTGGACATTCTGTCCAACGGAACCAACCCTCATCAGGTCAGTCACACTTTGAGAACCAATGGTCTAATACAGTGGTTCTCAAACTTGGGGTCGGGACCCCAAGTGGGATCGCCAAATTATTTTGTGGGGTCCCATGATGATTAGCTTAATGTAAAAAAAAAAAAAAAAAATGTCTCACTCAACGGTAGACAAACCAACATAAGTGTATACAGGGTATCTGCACATTTATAAAGTGTCAATTTAAGGATTTTCAAGACAGTTTTAATGCCAAACTGGCCAAACTGTCAAATATTAAGTAAGCAAGAGGCGAACATTGTGAAAATAGCCGACCTACAAGCTCACAACGCCTCGCACTGCGAGGCGTTGTTAGCATGTAGATCGGCTATTTTCACAATATTTATCTGTGGAACCGAGTCACTTTAAAAGTAATACCTACAATTCCAAGTGCTTGTCAGGGTGGGGGTCCCCAGTTCATATATGTTTATTTTGGGGGTCTAAAAAGGTTTGAGAACCCCAGCTCTACACTGCCAAGGAAGGTTTTTGAGTAGCCAACATAAAGGGTAAAGGGGTTAAAATGATTGTGACAGAACCATCCGTTCAAGCAGTCTGACAACATATTGCGTGTTTACAGGTTCAGAATCATCTGTCCAAGCTGTTTGACAACATGGCTAAGATGCAGTTTGAAACTGACGCTGACAGCAACCCTACAAAGACTGGCCTGGGCATGTACAGTAAAGAGGAGGAGTATGTCACCTTCGACCAGCCCTGTGACTGCACTGGACAGGTACACTGATAATATACAATATATTGTAACTAGACTGCACTGGACAGGTACATTGATAATTGTGACCGTCAGGTCGCAGTTACTATCAAAACCTCCACCGGCTGTCCGTCAGTCAGTCTGTCACGTCACGTCACGTCACATCACATCACGTCACGTTACACTTTTGCCCTACTCATATCTCCGCCACCGTTGCCCCGATCCATGCCAACATTTGCACACACACTCCTTGGCATTTCTCACATGGCCCTTTTCTAGCGCCACCATGAGGCAGATTTTTGAAAAACACATTTTTGGACACTGCTCTTACAGATTCTTCCCTAAAATCACGCAAAGCGGTACACAGTATCTCTACAGTCATGTCATCAACATGGATCTGTCCCATTTCCCATATTCCCTCCTGATTGGCTACCATTGCCTTCCAAAGTTTGTGTATGCGACCTTACGGTCGCTTATCTCCCGATTTAGGGAGTCTTACTGGTATACAATATAACTAGACTGCACTGGACAGGTACATTGATAATATACAATATAACTAGACTCAGACTGCAGTCTGTCGAGGTGCCAACTTGCGTCTTGTGCAACATCGACACGTTGGCACGTCGTGGACATCAAATGAGCTAAGGTGTGGGTGCTGTGTTGTGTTCATAGGTGGAGGTGTTTTAAGTTGTGTGTTGTGTTCATAGGTGGAGGTGTGGTTGAACCGGGTGCTGGACTCCATGCGCTCCACGGTTCGTCATCAGATGAGCGAAGCAGTGGCGACCTATGAAGACAAACCCAGAGACCAGTGGCTGTTTGACTACCCAGCTCAGGTAGCACTATGTTATGTGATGTGATGTGATGTGATGTGATGTGATGTGATGTCAAATACTAGAGGGTAGGGCCTCTCTGTGGTGAGTTTGCATGTTCTCCCCGTGTCTCCTTGGGCATAGGCCCTCACTCAAAAACATGCAGTAGTCCTGGTTTCTATACTACCCCTAGGGGGAGAGCGGAAACCAGGAATACAGGTTAGTCGCAGGGTGAGAAAAATGGGTTGCAAAAATCGTGGGATAAAAAACATTAAAAAAAATATATATATATACTAGAGGGTGAAATTGTGAAAATAGCAGATCTACATGCTCACAACGCCTCGTTGTGAGGCGTTGTGAGCATGTAGATCGGCTATTTTCACAATGGAACCGTGTTAAACAAAATGTAAATGCCTCAACTCAGGGCGCCACAGGGCGTCCCGCGGAGACGTCCGCCCCCCTTGAGAGGGGCACTGTAGCGAAAGCCTGAGTATGTGGGACAAGCATCGGCCAAGTAGGGGCGCATGGTGAAGGCTAGGGCGTGACAGGACGGCGCAGCAGGCACTCCAGCGCCTCTGCGTTGCGGGACAAGCGCTGGCCCATAGCGACCGTGCAGGGGCGCAAGGCGAAAGCCGGGTCGCGACACGAGGGTGCAGCTGGCACTCTGACGCCCCCCAGAGGAAGGGGGCCCAGCGAGGTGCGGACTCTTGAGCAAGGGGACAGGGCCAAGGATGGATGGACGGACATCGGTGGCCTCGTTGGAGGCCTGCAGTCAGGTTGAGAACCACTGCTTGGGGCACTGGGGCACGGTGGTGCAGTGGTTAGCGTTTCGCCTCACAGCTAGAAAGTCCTGGGTTCGATTCCCGCCAGGGGACGCTGTGGGCACTGGGGGCGTGTTCCTCCCTTTGTATCATCAGCGTCTACACCCTAGGTGGGGTTGGCGATAGGGCCTTTCTGTGTGGAGTTTGCATGTTCTCCCCGTGTCTCCTAGGGTTGATACCATAGACATAAAAAGGTAGACACCTCTTCCGGCTCTCTGGTACCCGTCTCGCCTTGGTGGGCATTTTTGATTGACAGGCTTGGAATTCTTCTGTGTGCGTAAATGACAACAAGGTCGGTAGGCAAATCAGAGGCAGGTTTGAATGGAAAAGTCCCGGAAAAGACGCGTTGTGATTGGCCAGTAGTTTTTTTGAGTGGCAGCCTGCCCTCGACACTTCCTCTTTCGTGCCTATCAAGTTGGACGGGTCGCTCCAATCAACTGCAGCGGATGGACGAGGTATCTAGCTTTTTATATCTGTGGTTGATACCCTCACAAAAACATGCAGTAATGCCTCCCCCTGGCCTAATGGAGGGGAAAGGAACTGGTTGGAATAACGTGTTCCTATCACGTACTACGTCCATCCCAGGGAAATCCCCCCTGTCGGGTGAAAAGAAGCAACTTGGCCTACTCATGCATTGAAGGAAGCATGCAGTTTGTCCGTTGTCTCCCCAGGCGTGGCAGAGGGAGAGCAGAGCCCAGGATTACATAGGCAGTTGGCACTGGGTGGAAATGGGTTACAAAATCGTGGGATAAAAAAAAAAAAATCAAACCTCGGTTCGAAGTGAAGCGGTGAATCTTAGTATAGAATTGTCTGGAGAGCCGGTATGACAGCCGGTATAATAGGTTTTAAAAATATATATAAAAAATCCTGCTTGGTGGTCTCTTAGTTGTTTGTCAACTGCATCCCTCTATAATTATTTCAGTTTCCCAGGTCTGTTATCTGGCCCTGCTGCTTTCCCATTTTTGAGCGGTGCTAACCGCTCCTATAGACCGATTTTTTACCAAAACTATGATGTCACAAATGATGATGACATGAGTTCGCTAGACCAATGAAACACTTCGATTCTGTTGATCTGTCCATGATGTCATAGTCACAGAGGCACTCGTTTGGTTCACCCTGATTTAGAACGCGTTAAGGCCGCGTAAAATACGTCATAACGCGTTTAGGCCGCGTAAAATAGGTCATAACGCGTTTAGGCCGCGTAAAATACGTCATAAAAGATTATTGAGCGGTGCTAACCTTGAATTTCAAAATTATATTAGATGAATATCACTTATAAGCGATAAAATAACCACACTTTTAGACAGACTGTGGAAAATCTTACAGGTTATAAATGATAGGCAGGTAATACAAGTTTAAAATACAAATGAACAGACTTTGAAAAACTAAAATATTCATCTTCTGGCCTCTTCTCGCCTCTCTGGAGGCCTCTCTGGAGGTAAATAAGGTCACTTATCATTACACTATGACACTCTTACAAGCTACAATCCGTAGCTTGGTCAACTAACTGATGAGAAATGACATTAAAGACTTATATAGTCTGAGCAGACCTCTAGACTGACATCATACACAACAAAAAGAATATTGCCATGCATGCCTATCAACACTGATTTGCGCAGGAATTAGTTTGCACCGCTCACTTCGCACGGGTGCGATTTTTCAGCTGTTGTACAGCTTTCCTGATCTCCTCTCTTCTGGGTATGTCACAGGTGATGGGGAAGTTGGTCTGTGCTGGTTGGATTAGCATTAGTTGTGGATGCAGTAGGTGAGAACTATTGGATGTTCAGGACAGATAAAACCTGAAGGCCAAATTATCATATGAAGCTTGACCAATCCTCAAAGTATCCATTCATCAGACCAGGAGGGACACTACACACATATTCTGGACGTACAGGACAGATAAAGCCTATTCATTCTGAACTGAAATGGACATATATGGACATGGGACACACATTTTGCTTTTTGAAAAAGCCTATTCATTCTGGACTGATATTCTGGACGTACGGGACAGAAAAAACCTGTTCATTCTGGCCTGGAGTGACCATATATGGACATGAGGTGACATACATTGTGTTTTTGAAAAACCCTGTTCATTCTGGACTGAGATCACCATATATGGTAATTAAACGGACATTCTGTTTTTGAAAAAACCTGTTCATTCTGGACTGAAATGACCATATATGGGCATGGGACACACAAAGCCACTCATAGGAAGCGGTTTTCACCGCTTAAAAAAAAAAGAGAACCACGTCTTTAAACAAGGGACATTTCCCATCCACCAGGTGGCGCTGACCTGCACCCAGATCTGGTGGAGCTACGACGTGGGCGTGGCGTTCGGCCGTCTGGAGGAGGGTCTGGAGGGGGCCATGAAGGACTACAACAGGAAGCAGGTGTCCATGCTCAACACGCTCATCTCCATGCTGATTGGACAGCTGTCGCCCGGCGACCGCCAGAAGGTCATGACCCTCTGCACCATCGATGTCCACGCCCGAGACGTGGTGGCAAAGATCATCAGCCAGAAGGTGGTCTGACACACACGCACGCACGCACGCACGCACGCACGCACACACACACACACACACACACACACACACACACACACACACACACCCTAGCCATGGTACTGGCTAGGGTTGCTACAGTCAATCAAACTAATTTAATCGGATTATTGCTCTTTTTTGATATTCTACTGTCAGACTGATGATAGGTTCTTGGTTTACCTATGATCCTAGATGACTATTTCTGATATGCATTTGATCTATTACATTGTGTTTACCTTGCTTACTGTAAACCGCCCTGGATAAAATCTTCTAAAAATGCCTAAATTGTAATCAAATCAAATCATGTTAGATTGACATGCTGTATACCATGGGTTAGGGTTGCAACAGTCAATCAAACAAATCAATTTAATCAATAACCAAAAATAACACTTTATCTATTTTATTTTTTTCCTTTTCATTTGCACATTGTCCAACCTGGCCATTCATCTCACCACCTCTAGGTGGAGCACTCCCAGGCGTTCCTATGGTTAAGGTAACTATTTTGGATCATCACTTTCAAATCAAAGCAAGCTACTGAAGATGTATCACACATTCTTTTACACCAGTGGTTCTCAACCTTTTCAAGCCGCGACCCCCAAAATAATCATGTTTTAACTGGGGACCCCCCCCCCCCCCCCCCCCCCCCACCCTGACAAGCACTAAGAGTTGAGGCATTACATTTTGTACAACACGGTTTTATTGTGAAAATAGCCAATCTACATGCTCAGCATGTAGATTGGCTATGTTCACAATTTCTGCCTCTAATATTGGACAATTTGGCCAATGTTTAATTTGACATTTTAGAGGCATTAAAAAGTCCTTAAATTGTCACTTCAGAAATGTGCATATACCCTCTATACACTTAAACTTTATGTTGGTTTGTTTACTGTTGAGTGAGAAAACAATGTTGCACATTAAGTTAATCGTCTGTGGGACCACCCCAAAATAATTTGGAGACCCCCCCTGGGGGTCCCGACCGACCCACAGGTTGAGAACCACTGTTTTACACAAGCACGACACTTAAAACACTTGTGCTTTAAACCCCAGTCAGCTGAGACATCGCTGGGACGAGAAGGAGAGGCACTGCTACGCCAACATCTGTGACGCCCAGTTCCTCTACTCCTACGAATACCTGGGGAACACCCCTCGACTGGTCATCACCCCCCTCACCGACAGGTAGTAGTCTGGGATCACTTCACTTTTCGGGTTTGTAACCGGTCTGGAGCGGAAACCACAAAACGTCATGCTGTAGTACTCAAAGGACTACAATTTGCCGGAAAGATCAAACCGGATTCAGTTTTAACCCAAAATATTCCCCTGCGCTCAAGGACATACTTGTAGGGCCTACCTAATAAACTCCTTGATGCAGAGTAGTTTTACTTTTGAAAAAATCATTTGGTATATGCATCTTTTTGTCCAACTGTTAGCGACTGGCAAGACTACACTAGGCTACTCCAGCATTTTAATAGGGATTGGGGAAACAAACAGGGGGGAACCAAATCAAAGCGATGTCGCTTCTTCTAGTGGTTTCCGCACTTTAGGCGGAAACCAAACGGCCTGTTGTGAACGAACACCAGGCTTTCCCCCAGAAAGCCTGGTAGGCGAGGTTACTGACAGGTAGGAACACCCCTCCATGGTCATCACCCCCCTCACCGACCGGTAGGTCACCATCACTCCTCTGACTATAGAATACCTGGTCATCTAACTATAGGGGAGGGGTGGTTTACACCAACACAGATTAAGCCTTAACCTGGTTTAGATCAAGGTTTATCTTTTAATCCAGTTGCACCAAACTTTAAACCTAGTTTTCATCAATAGGTTTAGTTTTAAACCATATTTTTAATCTTGGTTTGAATTTTCACTGTAAACCTGGATTAATCTTAATCCTGTTGCACTGCTACTTTAAATTTAAACATCAGTAAGGGATTAATTTTAAACTTGCAGGAGAGGTGGTTTAAATGTAAACATGCCACTCACATGAATGAGGGTCAGCTGGCAGCGTCCAGCAGGCTTGCTTAACTGCACACCACAGAGTGCAGACATTTCGTTTATCATTAATTCACAGACTTGTAAAGTTTGTTTGAAGCCTGTCCACGCCGCCGCTGCAACATGCACACATTTACCGTGTGCGTGTGTGTGTGTGTGTCTGTGTGTGTGTGTGTGTGTGTGTGTGTGTGTGTGTGTGTGTGTGTGTGTGTGTGTGTGTGTGTGTGTGTGTGTGTGTGTGGTGTGTGTGTCTGTGTGTGTGTGTGTGTGTGTGCGTGTGTGCGTGTGTGTGTGCGTGTGTGTGTGCGTGCGTACGTGTGTGTGTGTGTGTGTGTGCGTGTGTGTGTGCGTAGGTGTTACATCACTCTGACCCAGTCCCTCCACCTCACCATGTCCGGAGCCCCGGCCGGCCCGGCGGGCACCGGGAAGACGGAGACCACCAAGGACCTGGGCCGAGCGCTAGGCATCATGGTCTATGTATTCAACTGCTCTGAGCAGATGGACTACAAGGTAGTGTGTGTGTGTGTGTGTGTGTGTGTGTGTGTGTGTGTGTGTGTGTGTGTGTGTGTGTGTGTGTGTGTGTGTGTGTGTGTGTGTGTGTGTGTGTGTGTGTGTGTGTGTGTGTGTGTGTGTGTGTGTGTGTGTGTGTGGTAACATCCACGATTCGATTCAGAATCGATTCTTGGGGTCACGATTCACGATTTCTTTCGATTTTTTCAATTCCGAACGATTCGAATTCAGAAACGATTATTTTCAGATTTAAAAACGATTCTCGATTCAAAACGATTCTCTTTTAAATTCATAGGATATCAGGAGCTACTCCAGTCTGCTGGCATGAAAGCAGAGTACATTTACGTAGCTTTTATAATTGTAAAGGTTTTATCAACTTATTGCAATAATAATAAATCCAAGACAACATGTCTGATTTATTCATGTTTGCACACATTCTTTTAACTTGTACAAACACAACATAATGAATACCTAATTTTTTTTTAAATCATTATAAAAAAAATCATAAAATAAAATAAAAATCATAAAATAAAATAAAAATCATAATATCTATTAAATAATATCTAATAAAAAAATTGAATCGATTCTGAATCGTACCATGTTAAAAACGTGATTCGAATTCAAAACGATTTTTTCCTGCACCCCTTTATTTCTCAATCTTTTTTGGCTTGAGCAACCCCTTTCCCTGATTTCTGAATCCAAGTACCCCCTTTACCCGACAACAACATTTCGCTCTTAAAACTGCAATTAAAACCATAAATAGCCTACATGATGCTATGATAAACCATCTATTTCAAGAATATAAAATCACATAGAAGAAATGGAGTGAAAGATTGTCAAACTGTGTTTCCTGAGCACTGAGCAGATGTATTTTCAACACTGTGGCCAAAACATTTCAGTCCAGTTTTCATGTCAATAACTTTAAAACATTAGCACATCCCAGTTGCCTGGTACCATGTAATTTCGGTTTAGCAGCTATTAGGCTCACACCAAGTTTATCCATGAGTCATCATTAAACACAACAGTAAATGTGTTTTCCCCTTCCTAATTCAATTGTTTTTAATTCTTTAACTATGAATAATATTATTACGATTTTTACTTATATCTTTCCTTTTTGGGGGCATTTCTCATGTACCCCCTGCAGTACGCCTATAGGGTACACATACCCCCATTTCAGAAACACTGATCTATAAGGTCTCTCTCTCTCTCTCTCTCTCTCTCTCACTCTCTCTCTCTCTCTCTCTCTCTCTCTCTCTCTGTCTCTCTCTCCCTCTCCCTCTCCTCTCTCTCTCTCTCTCTCTGTCTCTCTCTCTCTCTCTCTCTCTCTCTCTCTGTCTCTCTCTCTCTCTCTCTCTCTCTCTCTCTCTCTCTCTGTCTCTCTCTCTCTCCCTCTCCCTCTAGTCGTGTGGTAACATATACAAGGGTCTGGCCCAGACGGGGGCCTGGGGATGCTTTGATGAGTTCAACAGGATCTCTGTGGAGGTTCTGAGCGTGGTGGCTGTCCAGGTACTGTTCAATATACACATAAATATATTATAACATATTATACAGGCTGTCTGTGGAGGTTCTGAGCGTGGTGGCTGTCCAGGTACTCTTCAATACATAATATATGTTAACACATGGGGTTTGCAAAAGGGCCTTTCTGTGTGGAGTTTGCCTGTTCTCCCGTGTCTTCTAGGGTAGATACGGTACCCTCACAAAAAACATGCAGTAATCCTGGTCTCCATACTGCCTCTCCCTGACCAGCCGGATGGAGGGGAAAGGAACTGGTTGGAATAACGTGTTCCTTCCACGTGCTACGTCCAACCGGGGAAATCCCCCCTGTCAGGTGAAAAGAAGCGACGTGGACTCCTCATGCACAGAAGGAAGCATGAGGTCAGTCTGTGGTCTCCCAGGTTGTCAGAGGGAGTCGGTTTCAGTTACATTAGATAACTGACACCGGGTGAAACATGGGTTACAAAAATCGTGGGATAAAAATTCGCGAGACTACACCTCCAAGATGTATTTGGGTCACGTGGAGACAACAGATGTCTCTTTCTGATAGGTTTATGTCAGAGACTACATCTCCCATGAGTCTTTGTGTCACGTGGTTGCAGGCTAGGAGCAAGAGGAGAAGACACCCTGTGACGCGTTGGTGACCACGCCTATCCGCCATGACACTTTGGGTGGCGGAAGTGGCACTGGAGGTTAGGTGAATAACATTAGCGTCTATGAGCTTCGGCTGGGACAGCTCATGAACAAAAAATAATTCTGAACGATAGAGACCTTTGTTGTATAATCGCTCCAGGAATATAAAAGAAGACATATCACAGGTATTTTTACAATCACTTGCTTTACGATGTGCACAGTACATAATTTTATTGAGGCACCTAAACAGCTGCAAGTATAGTTTCTGTCTCGGAGCTGTCGCGAGATTTGTATTCCAGACATGGAATGGTGGAGAGTCTCGCGATACTATCTAGTTCAGAAACGTAAATTGTGCTCTTTAGATGCCTCTATAATGTTATACAGTGTACTCACCGAAAAGCAACACAGCACAAAACAATGTGTGACATGTTTTCTTTTATATTCCTGAGCTGAGTGTTTTATAAAGGTCTCTATCGTTCAGAATAATTTTTGGAGCGGTGAAAGCGCTCCCAATCGACAGGTATGTCTGTGGCTGGCTGGCTATGTGGCTGGCTGGCTGGCTGGCTGGGTATGTCCGTAGCATGGCAATACCTTGAGTGGCCACACAAGTTAAAGGAGGGGCGCTGTTGTGCAGGCACAAACACACACACACACACACACACACACACACACACACACACACACACACACACACACACAGATTCACCGCTCCACTTCGAACCGAGGTTTGATTTTTGTTCATGAGCTGTCCCAGCCGAAGCTCATAGACGCAATGTTATTCACCGAACCTCCGGTGCCACTTCCGCCACCCAAAGTGTCATGGCGGATGGCATGGAGCCTAAAATGACGTTGGTGTCCATTCCTTCTTTGATCTTCCTTGGTTGCAGGTGAAGAGCATCCAGGACGCGGTGCGGGACAGGAAGCAGAGGTTCAACTTCCTGGGGGAGGAGGTCTCTCTGGCGCCCTCTGTGGGCATCTTCATCACCATGAACCCTGGATACGCCGGACGCACCGAGCTGCCTGAGAACCTCAAGGCTCTGTTCAGGTCATCTATCTACGAATCTATCATGGTTAAAATGGAGTTTGAAGTTACAATTGGTGTGTATGGGGAGAAGCCCCGCAGGAGGAGGGCCTAGTAACATTTACATCAAATATCTAAATATTGAATCAAGCCAATTAAAATCTGTCCAGGGTGTTCATAAAAGCCTGATTAGACGATAAAATGACCTGGTCTTTGTCCTCTTTGTCTTCTTCACGCTCTGTGACTGCAGGGAATCTATGTAAACTGGGGTCCATGCTCAAGTTATCTCAGCCCTATGGTTCCGTCAACCTGCTGACGCTGGTGTGAATGTTAACCACTATACAGTATGCCTAAACCTAAGCCAAACCCTAACCCTAGCCCCAGTGAGGGAACATAGGGTCAAGGGAACATAGCCATGATCCCGTAAACTGTATGGCCACAGGCGTTTTACAATGATGAAGTAGAAACTTGTGGATTTCACGTTCAGTTCCTCTCCAAAGCTGAATTTTCCCTCTACTATACTACAGCCCATAAACTACACAGGTTCAACCAGATGTTCTGTACATCTTTGTACAGTTATGTTAGGAATAAGCAAGTGAAGAGGTAGTTGTACATCTTTGTACAGTTATGTTAGGAATAAGCAAATGAAGAGTTTAGTTGAGCTGAAAGACGGACAGCTGTCTCCTCCCGTCCAGCGTAACAGCACTGTGAGACTTTTTGTACCACAGTCATGGCAGGCGGCAGCCTCTACAGGGTGTCGCTCAGGAAATTGGTCTATAGATCTGTCTGTCTGTCTGTCTGTCTGTCTGTCTGTCTGTCTGTCTGTCTGTCTGTCTGTCTGTCTGTCTGTCTCAGACAATGTGTCATGGTAACTCTCTCCTCTGATTGGCTCTTACAGACCATGTGCAATGGTGGTGCCAGACTTCGAGCTGATCTGTGAGATCATGCTGGTGGCCGAGGGTTTCCTGGATGCTCGTCTCCTGGCCAGGAAGTTCATCACGCTGTACACCTTGTGTAAAGAACTGCTGTCTAAACAGGTACTACTACCTTAACCTCTGTGTAAAGAACTGCTGTCTAAACAGGTACTACTACCTTAACCTCTGTGTAAAGAACTGCTGTCTAAACAGGTACTACTACCTTAACCTCAAATAACTGCTGTCTAAACAGGTACTACTACCTTAACCTCAAATAACTGCTGTCTAAACAGGTACTACTGTCTAAACAGGTACTACTACCTTAAAGAACTGCTGTCTAAACAGGTACTACTACCTTAACCTCTGTGTAAAGAACTGCTGTCTAAACAGGTACTACTACCTTAACTCTGTACACTCTGTGTAAAGAACTGCTGTCTAAACAGGTACTACTGTCTAAACAGGTACTACTACCTTAAAGAACTGCTGTCTAAACAGGTACTACTACCTTAACCTCTGTGTAAAGAACTACTGTCTAAACAGGTACTACTACCTTAACCTCTGTGTAAAGAACTACTGTCTAAACAGGTACTACTACCTTAACCTCTGCTGTGAGGCTATCGCCTCACAGCTAGAAGGTCCTGGGTTCGATTCCCGCCGGGGAACACTGTGGGCACTGGCGTGTTCTCTCCTCCGCGTCATCAGCCCTAGGTGGGGTTGGTGAATGGGCTTTTCTGTGTGGAGTTTGCATGTTCTCCCTGTGTCTCCTAGGGTAGATAACCCTCACAATAACATGCAGTAATCCTGGTCTCTATACTGCCTCCCCCTGGCCAGCCGGATGGAGGGGAAAGGAACTGATCGGAATAATGTGTTCCTTCCATGCGCTACGTCCAACCGGGGAAGCTCCCCCTGTGTGGTTGCCGTTTTCGCATTTTCTCATTCAAGTCAATGGGGGAAATGAATTCACTAACTAATAAATGACACAACAACGTATATTTTAGCAAAATGCAAGCATACGATTCCCGATGAAGCCGGTCTCGAGGACCACTATGACTAAGTTTCTCTATGTTTTACCACTATAACGAAGTTCTTCTATGTTTCAGGACCACTATGACTAAGTTCCTCCATGTTTCAGGACCACTATGACTGGGGTCTGAGGGCCATCAAGTCGGTCCTGGTGGTGGCCGGCTCGCTGAAGAGAGGAGACCCGGGCCGGGCGGAGGACCAGGTTCTGATGCGCGCCCTGAGGGACTTCAACGTCCCTAAGATCTCCACGGACGACATGCCGGTCTTCATGGGGCTGATCGGAGACCTGTTCCCCGCGCTGGACGTGCCCCGCAAGAGAGACATGGACTTTGAGACGACCGTCAGGCAGTCTGTGCTGGACCTGAAGCTGCAGGCAGAGGACAACTTCATACTCAAGGTACCTGAACTAGAGATGCAACCATAATGCACAGATTCCCAAACCCAGTGGTGTAAATAAACTAAGTGCATTTACTTAAGTACTGTTAGGCCTATTTGTACTTTACTTAATTTCCAATTTCCGATACTTTACAACTCCACTACATCTCGGATCGAAATATTGTACTTTTACTCCACTGTTCATTTGAAAACGTTGAATTACTAATTACTTTGTTGATTGTTAAAACATATATTAACTACTTCAGCCCCATATACGTTTCGACCATCTGAAAATAGCTGATATGCAGCGATGGCTTCAGAGAATTGTTTAGAGCAGGGGCTAATGAATTTTGGTAACAAACAATATTGAATAATACTAATACGATTAGGGTATCGATAACTGAACAGACCAGATCATTGGCAGATGCCAGCTCCAAATATATGGACTGCAGGTGATCGGATAGGGTTTTTTTTTTTTTTTTTTTAAGGCTGAAGATGCTTTTTTTCTTTCTTTTTTTTTTTAAAGTCAATTGTCTTTCACATATCATCTATATTATTTATTTTTTCCATCAATATTTTTCATCACATTTGGGTTTGGCTAAAGCCCCCCCCAGAACTGAGTCTTTGATTAGACAGATTGATGTGAGCCAATCAGGTGCTCTGATTAGACAGGTCTGTTATTGAACTCAGCGATCATTCTCCAGAAATAACACACAGCTGAATTCAGTGATTGACCAATCAGAATCAAGCATCCAACCAAGCCTTGTAATAAAGCAAGTTAAAATACTAGGGTTCTGACTAACATGAATGTAATTTATGATGGTACTGTCACCATGCCTGCCTATAGGTGGTACAGTTGGAGGAGCTGCTGGCGGTGCGCCACTCGGTGTTCGTGGTGGGTAATGCGGGCACCGGAAAGAGCCAGGTGATGCGGGCGCTCCACAGAACCTACCAGAACATGAAGCTCCGCCCCCTCTGGACCGACCTCAACCCCAAGGCCGTCACCAACGACCAGCTGTTCGGGATCATCAACCCGGCTACCAGGGAATGGAAAGACGGTGATTGGTTGCTTTGTTTGATTGATTGATTGATTGATTGATTGAATAGTTTATTCGAATTCAGAGTTTTCTTTATTTTTTTATTTTTATTTTTATTTTTTTTAAGATATTTTTTATGGCTTTTTCTGCCTTTATTGATAGTTATAAAGTAGGCTGACAGGAAATGGGGAGAGAGATGGGGGGGGGTGGCACGCAGCAAAGGTCGTCTGGATCAGGACTCGAACCTGCGACGATGCAAGGCTGGTCTGGATTACCAGCCTAGGTACCTGGACCACTACCCTGTGGCCCAGGCCGAGTTCAGAGTTAGAGGACAAGACCACTTTGGTAGAGGTTTGGGTTGGGTACTTACATTGCCATGATTTAACAACAAAGGTGGGCAAGGAAAAAATTAAAGTGAAAGAAATCAATGGGGGAAATATTTTTGATTATCAATTTCTGGACAATGGAGAAATCATTTCAGATATCTTGCCCACCTTTACATCATGACAACCCAACTCTCTACCAAAGTGGTCTGGACCGTTAGAAGACCTTATAGGACCAATTACAAATTGCAGACAGATGTTCTTCTATGGTGGTTTTGAAGGAGTGTAGGGAGTCACACTTTCTGTGCGATTCTGTGTATGTGTTTTTTATCGATTCTGGGGTTTTTCTCGATTCTGTGTATGTGTTTTCTATCGATTATGGGTTTTCTCCCGATCCTGTGTAAGTGTTTTCTATCGGTTATGGGGTTTTCTATCGATCGATAGAAAACACATACACAGGATCGATAACAGTAACAGTAGAACATATTCGACACGCTACTGTGTCATCAAACAGGATCCAGAGCGGCATATTAATATTCTATTCATTAATTAATTCATCAGCCTCTGCTAGGGTTTTCTTTGTTTTTACCTTATTTTGCGTCGAGTTATATCCATTTTTCAGAATTTGCTATCATTGGTCTGGCGGACACAAAAGAATTTCAGGCCAATTTGTTAAATGTAAAACTGTCTCTCTCTTTTTTGTTTTTCTCCTCCCTAAAGGACTGTTCTCCAAGATAATGCGTGAGCTGGCCAACGTGGCTCACGGTGGACCCAAGTGGATGGTCCTGGACGGGGACATCGACCCCATGTGGATCGAGTCCCTGAACACCGTCATGGACGACAACAAGGTGAGGAGGACTTAGAGATAACATTAAAATATGCAAATATGTGTGTGTGTGTGTGTGTGTGTGTGTGTGTGTGCGTGTGCGTGTGCGTGTGCGTGTGCGTGCGTGCGTGCGTGCGTGCGTGAGTTATGATGTTTAGTTATGAGTTATCATAACTAAACATCATAACATAACTACGGCCATACTCTACCCTTATTGGTCGAGGACTGGCTGGCCACCTCTGAAAACCGAATCTAGCTATGCTCGTAACACGGACCATGGTGGAAGTCCTATGGTCAGCACACATTCTAGAGAGGAGAATGAATGGAAAATGTACCAGTTATATTTTTATTTTAATGAAATACAATCACTGAATATACCTTTAATAAAGTGTCCAATCAATGGATGTTAACCCGTTAGGTGCTGACCCT
The DNA here is from genome assembly GCF_963921795.1 of Nannobrachium achirus. Taxonomy (NCBI): domain Eukaryota; kingdom Metazoa; phylum Chordata; class Actinopteri; order Myctophiformes; family Myctophidae; genus Nannobrachium; species Nannobrachium achirus. Next base: position 6,580,713 of record NC_137814.1, read on the forward strand.
GGCCAGCAACGAGCGCATCCCTCTGAACCCCTCCATGAGGCTGCTGTTTGAGATCAGCCACCTCCGTACGGCCACCCCTGCTACCGTGTCCAGAGCAGGTACTGTACCCCTGCTACCGTGTCTGTACCCCCCTGCTACCGTGTCTGTACCCCCCTGCTACCGTGTCCAGAGCAGGTACTGTACCCCTCTGCTACCGTGTCCAGAGCAGGTACTGTACCCCTGCTACCGTGTCCAGAGCAGGTACTGTACCCCTGCTACCGTGTCTGTACCCCCCTGCTACCGTGTCCAGAGCAGGTACTGTACCCCCCTGCTACCGTGTCCAGAGCAGGTACTGTACCCCTGCTACCGTGTCTGCCCCCCTGCTACCGTGTCCAGAGCAGGTACTGTACCCCTGCTACCGTGTCTGTACCCCCCTGCTACCGTGTCCAGAGCAGGTACTGTACCCCTGCTACCGTGTCTGTACCCCCCTGCTACCGTGTCCAGAGCAGGTACTGTACCCCCCTGCTACCGTGTCCAGAGCAGGTACTGTACCCCTGCTACCGTGTCTGTACCCCCCTGCTACCGTGTCCAGAGCAGGTACTGTTCCCCTGCTACCGTGTCTGTACCCCCCTGCTACCGTGTCCAGAGCAGGTACTGTACCCCTGCTACCGTGTCTGTACCCCCCTGCTACCGTGTCTAGAGCAGGTACTGTACCCCTGCTACCGTGTCTAGAGCAGGTACTGTACCCCTGCTACCGTGTCTAGAGCAGGTACTGTACCCCTGCTACCGTGTCCAGAGCAGGTACTGTACCCCTGCTACCGTGTCCAGAGCAGGTACTGTACCCCTGCTACCGTGTCCAGAGCAGGTACTGTACCCCTGCTACCGTGTCCAGAGCAGGTACTGTACCTCCCTGCTACCGTGTCTAGAGCAGGTACTGTACCCCTGCTACCGTGTCCAGAGCAGGTACTGTACCCTCCTGCTACCGTGTCCAGAGCAGGTACTGTACCCCTGCTACCGTGTCTGTACCCCCCTGCTACCGTGTCCAGAGCAGGTACTGTACCCCTGCTACCGTGTCCAGAGCAGGTACTGTACCCCTGCTACCGTGTCCAGAGCAGGTACTGTACCTCCCTGCTACCGTGTCCAGAGCAGGTACTGTACCCCTGCTACCGTGTCCAGAGCAGGTACTGTACCCCTGCTACCGTGTCTGTACCCCCCTGCTACCGTGTCCAGAGCAGGTACTGTACCTCCCTGCTACCGTGTCCAGAGCAGGTACTGTACCTCCCTGCTACCGTGTCCAGAGCAGGTACTGTACCTCCCTGCTACCGTGTCCAGAGCAGGTACTGTACCTCCCTGCTACCGTGTCTAGAGCAGGTACTGTACCCCTGCTACCGTGTCCAGAGCAGGTACTGTACCCTCCTGCTACCGTGTCCAGAGCAGGTACTGTACCCCTGCTACCGTGTCTGTACCCCCCTGCTACCGTGTCCAGAGCAGGTACTGTACCCCTGCTACCGTGTCCAGAGCAGGTACTGTACCCCTGCTACCGTGTCCAGAGCAGGTACTGTACCTCCCTGCTACCGTGTCCAGAGCAGGTACTGTACCCCTGCTACCGTGTCCAGAGCAGGTACTGTACCCCTGCTACCGTGTCTGTACCCCCCTGCTACGGTGTCCAGAGCAGGTACTGTACCTCCCTGCTACCGTGTCCAGAGCAGGTACTGTATCCCTGCTACCGTGTCCAGAGCAGGTACTGTACCCCTGCTACCGTGTCCAGAGCAGGTACTGTACCCCTGCTACCGTGTCCAGAGCAGGTACTGTACCCTGCTACCGTGTCCAGAGCAGGTACTGTACCTCCCTGCTACCGTGTCCAGAGCAGGTACTGTACCTCCCTGCTACCGTGTCCAGAGCAGGTACTGTACCCCTGCTACCGTGTCCAGAGCAGGTACTGTACCCCTGCTACCGTGTCCAGAGCAGGTACTGTACCCCTGCTACCGTGTCCAGAGCAGGTACTGTACCCCTGCTACCGTGTCTGTACCCCCCTGCTACCGTGTCCAGAGCAGGTACTGTAGCTGTTACCGTTTGTTGCCGTTTGACATTTTTGTGCCGTGGCTCTTGTCTATAAATCTGTCGAAGATATGCCATCAGTGGTTCTCAACCTGTGGGTCGCGACGCCCAGGGGGGTCGCCAAAAATGTCCAGGGGGTCAAATCAAATGATCTCACGGCACCCCTGGACTGCCGTCACGGCACCCCAGGGTGCCCCAGCCCTGTCACCCACTTTGAAAACCCCTGGTCTACACAATAGGGTTCAATGGACGTCGGGTGACGTTCGTGACGTAATTACGTCTCGGCCTAACACATTTTGGCACCGAATTATGTGCCTATTATCCCCTACTTCCGCATGCTTCAAAACGCCACTGAGCAACTTCATTGAAATGAATAGCTGGGGGCGGGGCTGTCCGCTCTCTATTTATTTATAACTCTATGGTTTGTCCCTCTAGGCATCCTGTACATCAACCCGGCGGACCTGGGCTGGAACCCGCCCGTGTCCAGCTGGATTGACAGCAGGGAGGTCCAATCAGAGAAGGCCAACTTGATCATCCTGTTTGACAAGTACCTCCCCTCCTGCCTGGACAGCCTCAAATCAAGGTCTGCATAACAACTAACAGTTACCATGACAACCATTAACAACTAACTAGAGCAGGGGTCTTCAACAGGGGGTCGGGGAGTCCCCGAGAACCCTAGTGTCCATATTCTGAGAACTCTAGCCAAAAATAGCAGATCTACAAGCTTGTAGATCGGCTATTTTTGGCAAAGAGGTTTGGTGTATAGGGGAAAAGAGCAGACTAAGTACAGAATGAACGGTCAAGTTAATGATGGCTCAAGTGGTTAAATATCTGAAAACAAAATGTACATGAATCGAAAATACACTGATGATTGTGCTGTCAAACAATGAAACTATATGGAATCTATGAAAAGGTTGCAGGGGGTTCCTGCTTCATCTCTCTCTCTCAATGAAGGGGTCCTTGGCCTGAACACGTTGAAGACCCCTGAACTAGAGTACTTATTTTTCATTTGATAAAGTTTGAATTTGAGAAGATTTCAATTCGTTCTTTTTAAAGGTCCTACACCATGCATTTAAAAATAATTTATATAACACTGTTTGTGTCCCAAAAACGTTTTTGAAAAGGTTTGAGGCTAAATTACCACTCCTGAATACAGAGCCCCTGTCATTTCTGCCTGGCTTTCAGAGCATTTTCAGCTGCAGTACCACCTTGTCCTGAGTGGGAGGACTGCGCTATTGAGCCAGTTTTGGCCCCACACTCCTCCCCACCTCCTGCTCAGCAGGCCTGCCCACCCCTCCCCAACCCTCTCCCAGCTCCTCCTGCCTCCTTCTCAGGCCTGCCCACCCCTCCCCAACCCTCTCCCAGCTCCTCCTGCCTCCTTCTCAGGCCTTGTGACATCACAAATCTGACATTTCACAATCAGGACCGTTCTGAGACATGCTAACATAGATCTGCCCATAAACTGAGAAAGACACAATGGTCAGAAATAGGACTTTGTGAGGATAGAAGTTGCTGGTGGGACACCAAGAAAATACATAAAAATTGGAAAAATGAAAATTCATGGTGTAGTCCCTTTAAGAACAAATTAAATTTGCGTCCAATCTGTACGGTAGGGGGGTTAAAAGACACCATACTCAATATGTAGGCACTAGGTAGGGTAAAGACATCACACTCAATTGATTGATTGATTGATTGATTGAATGATTGATAGATTGAGAACTTTATTAGAAGTTTGCACAGGAAAAGGTACAGTTTCATGACAGTGCAGTTCACTGGTACAAAGAAAGCCTCCGGGCTTGTTTCAATGGGGGTCCTTTATAACATATATATTTTTTACCAGTTTCGAGTAGCTGTTTAGAGTAGCAATCTGTAGGGTAGGTACTAGGTGGGGTAAAGTAATCACAGATACAGCAGGTAAAAGACATCACACTTATAGAAACACCATACATAACTAGAAATCATTTTTTGAGGAGAATAAACTTGACCTAGAACGATTTGGTATAACATACTGGTCTGGCCTTTCAGTGAGCCGATGCACAATCAATGAATAAAGTGATTGATCCTCCTGACCTGTGGCAGGTTTAAGAAGATCATCCCGGTGACGGAGCAGAGCATGGTGCAGACGCTGTGTCACCTGCTGGAGTGTCTGCTGACCCCCGAGCACACCCCCCCCGACAGCTCCAAGGAGCTCTACGAGCTCTACTTTGTGTTCGCCGCCGTCTGGGCGTTTGGCGGAGCGCTGTTCCAAGACCAGGTATGAAACATCACTCAGGGACGTGCTGGGCCCCTGATTCAGCCCGGGAAAAAGAGTTGGATAAGCCCTCATTGCGCGCTATAGAGAGAGATCTCTCTCTGTAGCGCTGCTGCTACTTTGCCATTTTAGATCATGCCAAGTGACAAGCCAGTGGGCCAATTACATGAGTTATATTTCATTGTCGGGTGGAGACCTTGTATGTCCAAAACCGTTTGTTTTGTATTTATCATTTCATGATTTAAACTTGTGAAAACAGCAGATCTACAAGCACACAACGCCTCGCACCACGAGGCGTTGTGTGCTTGTAGATCTGCTGTTTGCACTACTTTTGTGCGACGGCCTTGTATGATGAAGCAGGGCTTTGCTTTGCGAAAAAATTTACAAATTTGAAACTTGGAGATGCAAGGTTTCTGCCCGACAGTGACGATTTACTTTGTTGGGCGCCAAAATGGAACGAAGGCCGACATTTTATTTAAAATGTTTTCCTAATGGCCGGCCTGGACCGGCCAGGAATGAACCGGCCGTTCGGGAGTTGTTCCGCTTTTCCCAATGGCCAGCACGTACCTGAACATCACCACTTCAATAGTCATAGTGGTTGACCCAGGGGCGTCACAAGGGGGGGGGGAGTGGGACTGAGTTACTAGGGCCCAAGGTGGAGGGGCCCTAATTATTTTATACTTTAGCTATTGAAAAATAGTAAATATACAAAGCTCGTGCCGCGCTGCGAGCTTGTAGATCTGCTATTTTTGAAAAGTCATGAAAATGTGTGCTTTGAATATATGTATTCTTTAAGCGAACAACATTTGTAACTCAAATTTTGCTTCTGGGGGGTCCCTGGAACTAAATATTTTGAGATGGGGGTCCGCGGCCAAATACATATCATGTCGGGGGTCCTTCACATGAAAAGGTTTGAGCACCACTGACATAGAAACATAGGTTTTTTCAAAAAACCTTTGAAGGATTTGACTTTTTCACGATTTTTCAAAAATAGCAGATCTACAAGCTTGCAGTGAGCTTGTATATCTGCTATTTTTCAATAGTTAAAGCACTAAAGCCTGTGCAGTGAATCCAGGGCCCAGAATTTGGTGTGACACCCCTGAGCAGGTATGACACATATCACCAGGGGTGTCACACCAAATTCTGGGCCCTGGGTACAAGGATTCACTGCGGGCCCCCCATGAATGTTCTTCATAGGGGGAGGGGGTTTAACCCATTTAAACTGGGACCACATTTTTTTGTGCTTTAACTATTGAAAAATAGCAGATACACAAGCTTGTAGATCTACTATTTTTGAAAAAAAAACCTGACAATTTGTGCAAGTCTTTGAATATTTCAAATCCTTCTAAGGTTTTTTTTGAAAAACCTATTTCCCATCTCAAAATATTTAGTAACAGGGACAGCCCCAGAAACAAAGACACCAAATCAAAGAAAGAGTTACAAATGTTTGCTTAAAAAATACATATATTCAAATATTTGCTCACATTTTCACGACTTCAAAAATAGCAGATCTACAAGCGTGCAGCTGTGAGCTTGTATATCTGCTATAGCCAAAGTGTAAAATAGTTAAGGCCCCTCCACCTTGGGCACTAGTAACTCTGTCCCACTTTTGCACCTGCGTGAAGTTGGCACCCCATATGATGAAAACATATATAAAAAATGGTGTCATTATTTAGTGCTGAATTTGTGCTGAATTGTGCCGTAGATTTTATAATTTGTGCTGGTATCATTTTTGAGATATTTCAAGTTATAGTTTTGCTGAGCCTTGCACCCCAATTTTTTGTCTCCAAATCGGGAAAAAAGGGTCTCATTCTTTAGTGCTGGATGTGCTCTAATTTGTGCCGTTCAAATCATCAATTGTGTTTATATATATATTTATATGGTTATGAATTAGCAGATTTAGCAGCATTACAGTGGTATGGCCAGCAGAGGACGATGGAGATAATGGTAGAACATAGGAGCAGAACAGTGGTGTTATGTAGAATAACTAAAAAGTGATACCAGCACAAATTATAACATTTATGGCACAATTCAGCACAAATTCAGCACTAAAGAATGACACCATTTTTATATATGTTTTCAACATATGTGGTGCAACTTCACAGAGGGCACTTTTCCCCCCCTTGTGACACCCCTGCATATCACCACTTCAATAGTCATAGTGGTAGACCAGCTATGAAACGTCACCACTTTAATACTATCATATTGGCATACCAGGTATGAAACATCACACAATTCAGTGTGTGTGTGTGTGTGTGTGTGTGTGTGTGTGTGTGTGTGTGTGTGTGTGTGTGTGTGTGTGTGTGTGTGTGTGTGTGTGTGTGTGTGTGTGTGTGTGTGTGTGTGTGTGTGTGTGTGGGTGTGTGTGCAGCTGTGCGACCACAGAGTGGAGTTCAGTAAGTGGTGGCTGACGGAGTTCAAGAGCATCAAGTTCCCGTCTCAGGGCAGCGTGTTCGACTACTACATCGACCCGGAGTCCAAGAGGTTCGAACCCTGGGCCAAGATCCTCCCCACCTTCCACATGGACTCAGACCTTCCCCTTCAGGTACACAATGATGACGTCTACTGTACAGTACAGTACAGTGCAGTACACTACAGTGCAGTGCAGTGCAGTGCAGTGCAGTGCAGTGCAGTACAGTACAGTGCAGTGCAGTGCAGTGCAGTGCAGTGCAGTGCAGTACAGTACAGTACAGTACAGTGCAGTGCAGTGCAGTGCAGTGCAGTACAGTACAGTACAGTGCAGTGCAGTGCAGTGCAGTACAGTTACTTTGCTGTGCTGTGCTGAATAGTGTACATGTCATTGTGCATATCAGTGTACTTATTAGAATCAGCTGCTTTCGTCCCTAATTCTTTAATTTTGTATCTTAACACTTTTACATTAAGAGATGATTTTAGGGATGGACAAAAGTAAAATACAGCCAAAACCATACATGCAACAAGGCGTCGGTCACCGATTTTTGTGTAACACCCGGGACAGTGCATGCACGTCTCCGTTGTCATCAGGAAACAGCGCAAATGCTGATTTGTTTATTTTTCCTGTGTGGCATACAGAAAGAACAGGGAAATATAGGTCTTATAAATGTAATCAAGTAATGCCATTATGGTGACCTAAGACCTAAGTAATTAACTACTAAATTGTCGTAGCTAACTCTTACTCCATTACTCCAAAAAAAGTAACGCCTTTAATTTTAAAGGAGTAGTTCACCCCCAAAATGATTTTTTTCCATTGATTAAGTAAGCCATGGAGACTTGAGTTCAATAATATATAAATCTCTTTGTATTTGTCGCATTCCTACGTCAAAATGTGATAATAGTAAATTTACCCTCATTGATTCCGGATGGGGATCCAAATGCATTTGAAATATTATTGAACTCGAGTCACTCAAGTAATCAACAGAAAACATGTCATTTTGGGGGTGAACTACTCCTTTGAAATGTACTTTACTTTTTTGGGTGACGGAGTATCCTAACAAGTTACTTTAGCTATTTAGTAGTTAGTTACTTGGTTATCTTTTCCAAAATGATGGTGTAACATTGTATGGCGTTATATTTCCCCGTTCTTTCTGTATGTATCAATAGAAAAAAAAAAAACATTTTGGGTGTTAACTACTCCTTTAATGCCGTTACCCCCTGCCCTACACTCGTGTGTGTGTGTGTGTGTGTGTGTGTGTGTGTGTGTGTGTGTGTGTGTGTGTGTGTGTGTGTGTGTGTGTGTGTGTGTGTGTGTGTGTGTGTGTGTGTGCATGTGTCCAGGCGTGTCTGGTGCCCACCACAGAGACGGTGAGGGTCCGCTACTTCGTGGACCGGCTGCTGCAGCGGCGTCGCCCCGTCATGCTGGTGGGGGCGGCGGGGACGGGCAAGACCGTCCTGGTGGGGGACAAGCTGGCGTCGCTGGACCAGGACAAATACATGGTCAAGAATGTACCCTTCAACTTCTACACCACGTCTGCCATGCTGCAGGGTAACGCCTTTTTATAATAAATAAGACATTTTTTTACCCATTTAGGCCTAGAATTATTCAATGCTTTAACTATTGAAAAATAGCAGATATACAAGCTTGCAGCGCGGCACTCATAGATCTGCTATAAACAAGATATTTGTCTTTGAATATTATCTTTTTAAAAGCGAACATTTGTAACTCAAACATTTGCTTCTGGGGGGGGGGGGGGGGGGGGGGGGCTGGAACAACATATTTTGAGATGAGGGTCCACGGCCAAATACATGTAATTTTGGGGGTCCTTGACATGAAAAAGTTTGAGAACCACTGATTTCGAAGAAGGATTTAGAAGACATTTCTAGAATCAGGTCAAAGACAAAATTAATGTTCACGATAAAATAAAATAAAAAGCAGATCTACAAGCTTGCAGCACGGCACTCGTGGCAATTTTTTAATAGTTGAAGCATAAAATAATGGTTAAAGTGGTTCAAATCTAAAGTGACACAGATTTGCATTCAGGTCTAAATGGCTTTTTTCTTTCCTTTCAAATGTTTTCATTTTATTTTATTTGGACCCCCATGGACTCCCTGGTGGTACATCTATATTATGAGGAAAGCTTTAGTATCGTATTGTGAGGAATGCTTTCAATAGCAGATTGAAAAAAGTTCACAACACGTCATTCACAATGTAAATAAGTGGTTTAGAACCGGTGCCTTAACAATGTTTGTACATCTTCCTCATTTCTTCCCTTTCCTCTAACCCCTGCAGCGGTGTTAGAGCGCCCCCTGGAGAAGAAGGCAGGTCGTAACTACGGTCCACCGGGCAGCAGGAGGCTGGTGTATTTCATAGACGACATGAACATGCCTGAGGTGGACGCGTACGGCACCGTGCAGCCACACACGCTGATACGCCAACACCTGGACTACAGCCACTGGTAAACACACTACACCTGTAGTTATACCTATTATAACTGGACTACATACAGCCACTGGTAAACACACTACACTTATAACACTAACCCAACACCTGGACTACAGCCACTGGTAAACACACTATAGTATACCTAGTTATTATACCTACTGTACTAACATTAACACCTGGGCTACAGCCACTAAACCGTAACCTATACCTACTAACACTGTGTGTCCAGGTATGACCGCAGTAAGCTGCTGCTGAAGGAGGTTCATAACGTCCAGTACGTGTCCTGTATGAACCCTACAGCGGGAAGCTTCACCATCAACCCCCGTCTGCAGGTAAAAACTACACCCTCACTGCCACAGATGTATATATATATATACTACTGTATATACAATGCTATCTTAATTACATGTACCAATATGGTCATTGAGGGTAGGCAAGTGCTACGGTAAGTGCTATGGGCTAAGGTGAAGTCTGAAGAGGTGAGTCTTCAGACCGTTTCAGAAACCGCCGGCTAAAACCACGTTGGTTTCTTTTGTCTCTCAGCGTCACTTCTCGGTGTTTGCCCTGAGCTTCCCCGGAGCGGAGGCCCTCAACACCATCTACAGCAGCATCCTGCTTCACCACCTCAGCGCGTCGGGCTGCGGCTCCGCCCTGCAGAAGAGCTGCTCCACCCTGGTGCAGCTGGCCCTGGCCCTGCACCACCGGCTGGCCTCCACCTTCCTGCCCACCGCCGTCAAGTTCCACTACATCTTCAACCTCCGAGACCTGTCCAATATCTTCCAGGTGAGTTCTGTAGAGTAACGAAGTTACTCTACCTAGTTCCTGTTTTTTTCCCCCACCATTCTGAATTCCCATCGACTTTGTTCATATATCATATTGTCATATAAGAACTCATATGGATTTGAAGAATCAACTGATGGTGAGAAAACGCTAATGTTACGGTCGCCGAATTAGTTACTTTTTCGCCAGAAACAGACTGTATCAAATATGAGTGACTGACTATCATGAACCATACAGAGCCACCTCCCCGACAATATCGCAGAGAATGTGTGCCAAAAGAGAGATTAGATGTTTGCCCGGGACCCAAGCTAGTGAAAATAGCAGATCTACAAGCTCACAACGAGATTGGCTATTTTCACTACTTCTGAAACACTGGTTTTAGGCCCCTCCACCTTGGGCCCTAGTAATGCAGTCCCACTTTTCCCCCCCTTGTGGGGCCCAGAGCACACGAGTGGAGTGGAGCGATGACAAAAGCCGCTCCGCGCTCCAGAGGGCTCTTGTCCCACTCGCTCGTCGCACTGGCCGGCCACCGGGCCGCTCCGCTCCCCGCCGCTCCGTCGCTCAACTTGATTTTCGCATCTCTCGCTCCGCACTCGCTCCACTCTCCGCTCAGGGCCGTCAATCAGAGTCAAAAAAAGTAGTTTGCTACCATGTCCGAAACACTTTCTCCTTTGCCAGTGTGTTCCCAACACAAATGGCTGCGCTAACGTGAGCCTCGGCTTTGATGGAGACTTGGAGAGCTGTCCACTCGCCACTGTTTTGTTGGAAACATGCGGCGCGCGGCCCCAACAGGATCGGCTCGGAGCAGAGGAGGGTCGGCGCTCAGACCCATTATAAAAGTCGCTCGCTCAACTAAAAAACGGCTCGCTCCGCTCCCCGCTCCGCTCCCCGCACCGCTCGCGCTCCACTCCGCTCGTATGCTCTGCTGGGGCCCCTGCCCCAAACTAGTGAAAATAGCAGATCTAACAAGGCGTCGCTTGGCTCCCCCCAGGGCATTCTGTTCTGCAGCAGTGAGGTCCTGAAGGTTCCAGCAGATCTCCTGAAGGTCTACCTGCACGAGTCCAAACGGGTCTACAGAGACAAGATGGTGGACGAGGAGGACCAGCAGGCCTTCGACAAGCTGCAGGAGGAGGCCGTCAAGAGGCTCTACCAGGTGAGAATGTTACAAGAGGCTCTACCAGGTGAGAATGTTGCATAGTTAAAGTTTGGAGATGGCAGCATGCTGCCAACTGGAGTTGTGGCTGTTTAAAGCCCAGCCAATAGGAAGACAGAGGGGGTGGGGCTTCAGCAATTACAGAGCTATTATTATAGAGCTCCGCGATATCAATACAAAAAATAACAATGTGAACCCGGGTAATAGCGGTCTTAAGCCCTTTGCACACAGGACAGTTGCGTTTTTTTCGTTTGCTGCATGAATGAAACGCATTGGATTTGGTGTTCAACAATGCTGTGCGGAATCGGCGCTGTGGATCCCAAATGGAGTCATAAAAGGAGTGATGAGTTTTTTACCGCATGTCGCACGGCTAATTTGGATCCGGTGTGCATGAGGTCGTAGAGAATCATTGTTTTTTTTGTTTTTTTTAAATGAAATTGTCCGTTTTATCTGTGCGGATAAACGTGCATGTGTGCAAAGGGCTTCACGGGTGGTGGAGTAGCGGGTTTGAGAGGAAGGTATATTTTTGTGCCAAGGACTGACACTTATTAGCTTATAAAGATATGCCAGGGTCTCCCATGAGAGAAGATTTTTACGGCTATAGCAGTGATTCTGAACCATTTTAATTTCAAGTGTGTAATTGGTGACCAATCACTTCATGGGTGTTGGGGGAGGGGTTATAGTGACAGTCACGCTGTGTGTGTGTGTGTGTGTGTGTGTGTGTGTGTGTGTGTGTGTGTGTGTGTGTGTGTGTGTGCGTGTGTGCGTGCGTGCGTGCGTGCGTGCGTGCGTGCGTGCGTGCGTGCGTCTCAGGAAATGGAGGACACGGTGCTGCAGAGCAGGGAATTGAACCTGTTCTGCCACTTTGCTGGTGGGCTGGGCGAGTCCCGCTACGCGCCCGTGGAGTCATGGAGCGCGCTCAGTAGCACCCTGACGGAGGTCATGGACGCCTACAACGAGGTCAACCCCGCCCTCCACCTGGTGCTGTTTGAAGACGCCATGGCTCACATGTAGGTGGAGAGTACTTTTACTAGAGTAAATGTATCATTAAAAACATACCTCACATGTAGGTGGAGAGTACTTAAAATGAAGCAATAAGCCACAAGAGGCATGTGGTTACCTGGTATTTTATAACGGCTGAAAGGCGCAGCCGAGTGTCTCTAACCCTCTCAGCCGGTGTAAAATACAGGTAACCACATGCCTCGCGTGGCTTATTGCTTTTCTAAAATGGTTACAATACTGCAACATGAAAAATCATAGACATGTACCAATTAAAACTGTTTTATTTCACTAATAATTCACTACAAGGTCTGCAAGAAAGTAGTTCCCAGCTTTTTTTTTTGTTGATTGTTAATGCTCATTACCAGGCTCTCAAAGGGCCTAAAAGCAGGTCATGTTTAGAAGCCATTTTCTCAGCTTTGACTCCTCTGGCTGAACACGTTTCAAAAAGGCATAATCGTCTTCAAATATGTTCCAATCTCAGTTAATGACATGTCATTTGAAAGCTTACACTATGTACTTTCATATTCTGTAGAAAGCTGTTTGCCAAACCACTGTATTGAGCTACAAATCAGTACACATGATCTCTGGAGTGATATTCTGTTCTGATTGGCGATGACTGACTTCCAAAGTTTGATTTGTTTTGCATTTGGAAGCTATTCTGTCTTGTTTTCTCTATCGATTTTCCTCTCTTGTATATATTGTTTAATCTTTATCCTCTCTGGCGCTTGCCTGGTTAATAAACCAGACTGCACTCAACACCACCCCCTGGCGGTAGTGGTTGTAGTGAAGTCTGGCCCTTCACATTAAATAAGCTTTTTCCACTAGCCCGATGAAAGGGCTAGCCAATGAGGGCTGTACGCTTGGGGCACGTGGTGGGTGGTGGCTTGGTTCAGAACCATTCAGCCAATCAGGTGAGTCTGTGTGTATACAAACACATCCCCCCTCCACTCTAATTACAGACATCAAACAGGTCATAGTCTTTGATGCTTTTCATTGACTAACGAGCTATTGACACTTGTATGGCTCAATCAATTACCGCAGTTCACAACCCTTTTGAAGTTCAAAGGGAACAATTAAGAGCTCTGGCTGACTTCACCAGGCTTTAGCCCGCTCCCCCAGAACTCTCTTCCCAAAACGAAGTGTGTGATAAAGGCTGGCACCGCCAGGCAACTCTGGCGCTCCCTGGTTTAGCTGTCGTATAAAATATTGTTTAATCTTTATCCTGGTTTAGCTTTCGTATAAACATAATTGTTTAATCTTTATCCTGGTTTAGCTGTCGTATAAATATATTGTTTAATCTTTATCCTGGTTTAGCTGTCATATAAATATATAGTTTAATCTTTATCCTGGTTTAGCTTTCGTATAAATATATTGTTTCATCTTTATCCTGGTTTAGCTGTCGTATAAATATATTGTTTAATCTTTATCCTGGTTTAGCTGTCGTATAAATATATTGTTTAATCTTTATCCTGGTTTAGCTGTCATATAAATATATTGTTTAATCTTTATCCTGGTTTAGCTGTCATATAAATATATAGTTTAATCTTTATCCTGGTTTAGCTTTCGTATAAATATATTGTTTAATCTTTATCCTGGTTTAGCTGTCGTATAAATATATTGTTTAATCTTTATCCTGGTTTAGCTGTCGTATAAATATATTGTTTAATCTTTATCCTGGTTTAGCTGTCGTATAAATATATTGTTTTATCCTGGTTTAGCTGTCTTATAAATATATTGTTTAATCTTTCTACTCTCTGGCGCCCCCTGGTGTAGCTGTCGTATAAATCGCATCCTGGAGTCTCCCAGAGGCCACGCCCTGCTGGTGGGTGTGGGCGGGAGCGGCAAGCAGAGTCTGACGCGATTGGCTGCCTTCATCTCCAACCTGGAAGTGTTCCAGGTGACCTTGAGGAAAGGCTACGGCATCCAGGATCTCAAGGTTCAAAGTTCAAACACGGTTAATTTATTTAGTCCTAGTCTTTAGTTTTAGTCTTAGTCTTTTGATTGAAAATCTATTTAGTTTTAGGCTTAGTCTTTAGGCTTAGAAATTCACTTTAGTTTTAGTTTCATTTTAGTAACATTTTAGTCATCTGAAATGTTTTACTTTAGTCTAGTTTTAGTTGACAAAATATCATTAGACTTTTTGTGAAGGTAGAAGTTTCTAAACGTCACACATCCTTAGTTTCCACATGGCTAAAATAGCTGATCTACAAGCTCACAACGTCTCGTGGATGCGTCGCATTGTGAGCTTGCAGATCAGCTATTTTCGGCATGCAACACGTCACATAACGAAGCCTAAGTCAGGCTTAACTTGGGAGACGTAACGAGGAGGCGATGCACAGTGCACACGGTACTTCAATGAGAATGCAAACATAGACAAGACGACGGGCGAATGAGTTGACGAGCGCCATTCACAGACGTCAGAATGAACACGTTCAACAATAACGTTCATCTATCTGCTATTATTTGGCAAATGTACCACCCCAGGATAATGGATGTTTGGGATATTTAGATTTTTGCGATAATATCGTATATCGTAATTTCTTCGGTCACAATAATCGTGACATGACATTTTCATATCGTGCCATCCATAATCATGTTGTGTATCTGTGCCACTCAGACTGACCTGGCATCATGTTGTGTATCTGTGCCACTCAGACTGACCTGGCATCCCTCTACGTCAAAGCGGGCGTGAAGAACATTGGTACGGTGCTCTTAATGACCGACGCCCAGGTGGCAGACGAGAAGTTCCTGGTGCTGATCAACGACCTCTTGGCATCAGGTGAACAAAAAGTAGAATTACATCTTTGATTAAATAAACAAAAAGTATAATTACATCTATGATGAAATGAACTCTTCCAAGCCCTTGTTTCACTAAGACTAAGATCAATGGTTTACAAATCATTTGCCAATAGAGAAATGTGATGTTTTTGATGTATAGCCCTAGAATAGCCCTCTACCATATTGCCCAGTTTTGTAAAAACGTGACCTGACATGATTTGCCACAGAGCAGAGGGGAGACGGCAGACAAAGAACCTGTCGCTTTTCAGTGACATCGCTGTCTTTACTGCGGGAGCGTTTCGCTGTTACTACGCGTCATCTGTTCGACACCCAACTCTAATCCCTACCCTAACCCTAACCTCTGTGGGGTGAGTCGCTAACCCTCCCGACGCTCCTTTGTCGAAATGACGTTCTTTCGAAAGAGCGAGATTTCCCCCTTTACTGCTATGTATTTACGAGTGCCGACTTTGAAGATCCCGACATTTTGAACTACGGAGTGCTGTGGTGACATGCTTCCTATAGCGTTGAGGAGGTGTGGCCTGGCGGGACATGCTTCCTATAGCGTTGAGGAGGTGTGGCCTGTGGTGACATGCTTCCTATAGCGTTGAGGAGGTGTGGCCTGTGGTGACATGCTTCCTATAGCGTTCAGGAGGTGTGGCCTGACGTGACGGGAGAGTGTTTTCTGCTGGTGTTTCAGTCCGAGTGTATCAAAGGGTGCGTTCGGAAATGCGCACCGGGTTAGGGTTATGGTTAGGGTTGGGTTTAGGCATAGTTTTACTAAGGTTAAGGTTAGTGTTAGGTTTAGGCACTCACTACACTAAGCACACACCCGGTGCGCATTTCCGAACGCACCCGTTGATACACTCGGACTGAAACACCAGCAGAAAACACTCTCCCCTGGCGTGACATGCTTCCTATAGAGTTGAGGAGGTGTGGCCTGGCGTGACATGCTTCCTATAGAGTTGAGGAGGTGTGGCCTGGCGTGACATGCTTCCTATAGCGTTGAGGAGGTGTGGCCTGGCGTGACATGCTTCTTATAGCGTTGAGGAGGTGTGGCCTGGCGTGACATGCTTCCTATAGCGTTGAGGAGGTGTGGCCTGGCGTGACATGCTTCCTATAGCGTTGAGGAGGTGTGGCCTGGCGTGACCTGCTTCTTATAGCGTTGAGGAGGTGTGGCCTGGCGTGACATGCTTCTTATAGCGTTGAGGAGGTGTGGCCTGGCGTGACATGCTTCCTATAGCGTTGAGGAGGTGTGGCCTGGCGTGACCTGCTTCTTATAGCGTTGAGGAGGTGTGGCCTGGCGTGACCTGCTTCTTATAGCGTTGAGGAGGTGTGGCCTGGCGTGACATGCTTCTTATAGCGTTGAGGAGGTGTGGCCTGGCGTGACATGCTTCCTATAGCGTTGAGGAGGTGTGGCCTGGCGTGACCTGCTTCTTATAGCGTTGAGGAGGTGTGGCCTGGCGTGACATGCTTCCTATAGCGTTGAGGAGGCGTGGCCTGTGGTGACGGTGTGTGTTTTTCAGGGGAGATCCCTGAGCTGTTCCCTGACGACGAGGTGGAGAACATCGTGGGCAGCGTGAGGACGGAGGTTCGAGCCAGCGGCCTCATGGACACCAAGGACAACTGCTGGAAGTTCTTCATCGACCGCGTTCGCAGACAGCTCAAGGTGACCAACGTGTTCTCTCTCTTTTTCATGTTCTCTCTCTCTCTCTCTCTCTCTCTCTCTCTCTCTCTCTCTCTCTCTCTCTCGTTTATCTTCGTGTATTTTCATGTATTTTTATGTATGGGTTGATGTATCATACAATCTTGTTGGCATTTCTTGTTAAATGTGTTGTGTGTGTGCGTGCGTGCGTGCATGCGTGCGTGCGTGTGTGCGCGCGTGCGTGCGTGCGTGCGTGCGTGCGTGCGTGCGTGTGTGTGTGTGCGCGCGTGTGTGTGCAGGTGGCTCTGTGTTTCTCTCCCGTCGGCAGGAAGTTGAGGGTGCGCAGCAGGAAGTTCCCGGCCGTGGTCAACTGCACCGCCATCGACTGGTTCCATGAGTGGCCACAGGAGGCGCTGGAGTCCGTCAGCCTCAAGTTCCTCCAGGGAATGGAGAATATCCCAGTAAGGACGGGATGGCCCTCATTCAGACCTTCATTTAGTATAAGGATCAGTCATTAACTAGCCTCGCGTAGCCATCTCATCTGTGAAGAGAAAAGCCTGGTTACGACCATAGGCTGATACGGCATAGACCAGTGCTACTTCTGCTGGGAGAATTTCACCGGAAGACTGCAACGCATTACGTAACTTCTGCAACTTCCGGTGTCTACAGGTTCATGCCATTCAGGGTGGTCATTAACTAACTGTAAACGGTCTGGTTCAGAGAATCAGTCAGTAACTAAATGAAGGACTCAGTCAGTAATTCACCCTTCTGATTGGTCCCTGACTGGCCAACGAGAAAAATCATTCACTTTTGCTCCCGGGATGCGGCGGAGTTATGCAGTGGGACAAAGTCATAGAGTTATAATAAGAATAGAGAGGACACCGGATATCCCCGCCCGTCCACTTGCATTGAGTTGCTCACCCAGCGCATGAAGCGTACTTCCGCGTTTGAAACGCCTCTGAAACGTGACGTATTGGGGCTTCTATTTTGTTTCTGTGACGCGTTTTGCGTCATAGTTTGTGTTCATGGACGCGCTGGTGCTCTAATTCATGAACGAGCACTTCCGGTATGAAGCCCCAACTGCAGTACCTCAAACGGCCACCATGTCCATTTTGCTTCAAAGCTCCCCCTCGGTCCTGGGGGCTTGGACAAAGTCCTTTCATTCTTTCACCGTGGTGTGGTGATGCGCTGCACGGCCGCGGTGGAGTACGGCGCTGCGCGGTCATAGCGATTTCAGTAATTATAATGAATAAGCTTCAACAAACTAGTTCACTTGAACGATAATGATGTAACTAAGTCAAGATATTCGATTGGGTAAATATATTTTAAATGGGCAGAATTACAATTAAAATCCATTTTATGTTTATGGCGAGCCTATAGTTCCACAATTTCCTGGTCAGTGCGAGTCACCTAAGATGCACTGTAATGTAATGTATGTTTTGCAATGTAACTACTGTACTTTTGTGTTCCTTTTTTATTAATATCACATAGATGTTTTATCTTTTGGTACTTTAAATAGCAATAATGAGGCTATGAAAAATCTTGTTTTTAAATGGAAGTGAATGGAAAAAAAAAGTCTTCCCTGGCTTTTTTGTCCCACCTAGTAACAGAACAACATGGGGTGGGACTTGACAAAGGGCGAATTAACTGTAAACTCTCTGGTTCAGCCCGAGGTGAAGGAGTCGGTCAGTAAGTTCATGGCCTTCGTCCACCTGAGCGTCAACCAGGCCTCCAAGCAGTACCTGGCCAACGAGAGGCGCTACAACTACACCACGCCCAAGTCCTTCCTGGAGCAGATCAAGCTGTACGGCAGCCTGCTGGGACAAAAGAGTCAGGACCTGAGCACCAAGATCCAGCGCCTGGAGAACGGCCTGCAGAAGCTCAGCAGCACGTCTGCACAGGTTTATAGCACCTTATACACTTATACCCTCTAGTCTGCCCAGGTTTATAGCACCTTATACACTCATACCCTCTAGTCTGCATGGGTTTATAGCACCTTATACACTTCTACCCTCTAGTCTGTTTATAGCACCTGGCTTGTACACTTATACCCTCTAGTCTGCACAGGTTTAGCACCTTATACACTTATACCCTCTAGTCTGCACAGGTTCATAGCACCTTATACACTTCTACCCTCTAGTTCTACCCTCTGCACAGGTTTATAGCACATTATACACTGGCCTCATGGTGGCGCCAGAGCAGGCCCATGTGAAAAAATGTGGGGCTGAGGTTTTGAATTGGCATCCAGGGAGTGTGTTTGCACCGGGCCAACGGTGCCGGAGATTAGCCTGTAACAGACAGACGGAAACACACACTCACATGGACACGGGCGAAAACATACTCTCGGCCTTGCCTTTCGACCTGGTGGAGAGAATAAAGACATTCTGATTGGCCGTCTAGTACAATGGCAATAACGAGATTCTGATTGATTGTCTAATAGTACAATGGCAATAATGAGATTCTGATTGATTGTCCAATAGTACAATGGCAATAATGAGATTCTGATTGGTTGTCTAGTTAGTAAAATGGCAATAATAAGATTCTGATTGGTTGTCCAGTACATTGACAATAATTGATTGGTTGACCTTTGCCCCTCTAACAGGTGGACGAGCTGAAATCCAAGTTGGCCTCACAGGAAGTGGAACTGGAGCTGAAGAAACAGGATGCAGACAAACTGATCCAGGTAACACCTGGCTACCATTTTAGGACAGTCACAGTCATTTTAGGATAGTCACAGTCATTTTAGGACAGTCACAGTCATTTTAGGACAGTCACAGTCATTTTAGGACAGTCACAGTCATTTTAGGATATTCACAGTAATTTTAGGATATTCACAGTCATTTTAGGACAGTCACAGTCATTTTAGGATATTCACAGTCATTTTAGGATATTCACAGTCATTTTAGGACAGTCACAGTCATTTTAGGACAGTCACAGTCATTTTAGGAGAGTCACAGTCATTTTAGGAGAGTCACAGTCATTTTTAGCCTGACACTCGGCCTGAATTGCATTTCGTTTTACTCCATTATTCAGTCTGAACTTGCGTTCAGACCAACAGCAAAGCAGATGATGTAGTGTTGTTATGTGGCTGGCTAGTGGCTAGCCTGTTGCTGGCTAGTGCTACTTGCTAACCAAAGAAATAAGAATAGGAGCGGTACGAACTAGTAATAAAACACAACATAACATGTATGCTACTGATGTTTCATAGCGAGATCGATACGATCGCATATTACTGCGACGGGCGACGCAATGTTTATGTTTGGGAATGTGCGGTCCGGTCCAGCTCACAAGACGCTGATTCACGACGCTGATTCGCCGTACGGATTTCCAAACGAGCAAAACCTCTTCAGTGAGAGCAACACCAGCCTGAATCGCCAAAACAAAATGATGTGATGTGTAATGTCTGTACCGTGCAGTGATGTGTAATGTCTGTACCGTGCAGTGATGTGTAATGTCTGTACCGTGCAGTGATGTGTAACGTCTGTACCGTGCAGTGATGTGTAACATCTGTACTGTGCAGTGATGTGTAACATCTGTACCATGCAGTGATGTGGAACATCTGTACCGTGCAGTGATGTGTAACATCTGTACCATGCAGTGATGTGTAACATCTGTACCATGCAGTGATGTGTAACGTCTGTACCGTGCAGTGATGTGTAACATCTGTACCATGCAGTGATGTGTAACATCTGTACCATGCAGTGATGTGTAACGTCTGTACCGTGCAGTGATGTGTAACGTCTGTACCGTGCAGTGAGGTGTAACGTCTGTACCATGCAGTGATGTGTAACGTCTGTACCGTGCAGTGATGTGTAACGTCTGTACCGTGCAGTGATGTGTAACATCTGTACCGTGCAATGAGGTGTAACGTCTGTACCATGCAGTGATGTGTTACATCTGTACCGTGCAGTGAGGTGTAACGTCTGTACCGTGCAGGTGGTGGGCACTGAGAAGGAGAAGGTCTCCAAGGAGAAGGCGGTGGCCGACGAGGAGGAGGGGAAGGTGGCGGCCATCGCTGTGGAGGTCAGTGGCAAGCAGAGGGACTGCGAGGAGGACCTGGCCAAGGCTGAGCCTGCTCTGGTGGCAGCCCAGGAGGCCCTGAACACACTCAATAAGGTACCTTACCCTGAACATGCTCAATAAGGTACCTTACCCTGAACACACTCAATAAGGTACCTTACTGTACCCTGAACACACTCAATAAGGTACCTTACCCTGAACACGCTCAATAAGGTACCTTACTGTACCCTGAACACACTCAATAGGGTACCTTACTGTACCCTGAACACACTCAATAAGGTACCTTACCCTGAACACGCTCAATAAGGTACCTTACAGTACCTTATCCTGAACACACTCAATAAGGTACCTTACAGCCCAGGAGGCCCTGAACACACTCAATAAGGTACCTTACCCTGAACACGCTCAATAAGGTACCTTACAGTACCTTACCCTGAACACACTCAATAAGGTACCTTACCCTGAACACACTCAATAAGGTACCTTACAGTACCTTACCCTGAACAAACTCAATAAGGAACCTTACAGTACCCTGAACACGCTCAATAAGGTACCTTACCCTGAACACACTCAATAAGGTACCTTACAGCCCAGGAGGCCCTGAACACACTCAATAAGGTACCTTACGTACCTTAAAGGGCCTACACCATGCTTTTAAAACTATATTTTTTGTATAAATATATGCTCAAAATTGAGTCTTAGACAGGTTTTAACCCTCAACAAACACTCTGACCATTCTTTTTGTTTGTTCTAGCTCTACTATAATGAGGCTCTCCAGCTGCAATACCAAAACGGCCTCTGTTTGCTCAGGGGCGCATCTAGTGGGGTTTTTCCAGAAAAAAAAAAGTTTTTTGAAAAAAAAAGTTTTTTGAAAAAAAAGTTTTTGAAAGTTTTTTGAAAAAAAAAGTTTTTGAAAAAAAAAAGTTTTTGAAAAAAAAAAAGTTTTTTGAAAAAAAAGTTTTGAAAAAAAAGTTTTGAAAAAAAAATCTTTTGAAAAAAAATATTTTTTGAAAAAAATGTTTTTTGAAAACATTTTTTTTGACAGTTTTTGAAAAAAAAAAAATTGAAAAAAAATTTTTTTTTGAAAAAAGTTTTGAAAAAAAAAATTTGAAAAAAAAAAGTTTTGAAAAAAAAAATTTTTGAAAAAAAAACTTTTGAAAAAAATTTTTTTTTTTTGACTCTGAAAAAAAAACGGGAATCCGTGTGACGTCACACGGATCAACTCTCAGAACAGCACTGTTCTGAGAACCCGTGGAAAGCTTTTCATCTCTGTCTTCCCAAAACCAGAGAAAGACACAATGTACAGAAATAGGACTTTGTGAGGATAGAAGGTGCCAGTGGGACCCCAAAAAAAGGTTTTAAAATAGAAAAAGTGAAAATTCATGGTGTAGGTCCTTTAACCTGAACACGCTCAATAAGGTACCTTACAGCCCAGGAGGCCCTGAACACGCTCAATAAGGTACCTTACAGTACCTTACCCTGAACACACTCAATAAGGTACCTTACCCTGAACACACTCAATAAGGTACCTTACCCTGAACACACTCAATAAGGTACTTTACAGTACCTTACCCTGAACACACTCAATAAGGTACCTTACAGTACCTTACCCCGAACACACTCAATAAGGTACCGTACAGTATCTTACCCTGAACACACTCAATAAGGTACCTTACAGCCCAGGAGAACCTGAACACGCTCGATAAGGTACCTTACAGTGCCCTGAACACTGTCAATGAGGTACCTTACCTTATCCTTAAAACGCTAAACCTTACCTGAGTTCGCACTGTACTTGGTGCGCTCATTTACAAAGTCAAATATTATTAATTATCAAAGTATTCTGCTGCACCCCTCGACTTGTGTCACGGCACCCGAGAGATTACCCTTACGGTTTATTATAGAGAGGGTACTTTTCTCCATCGTCTCACGTTGTCTCTCCATCATCTCCTCCAGAACAACCTGACAGAGCTGAAGTCTTTCAGTTCTCCGGTGACGGCGGTGACCAACGTGACGGCGGCGGTCATGGTTCTGATGGCGCCGGGCGGCCGTGTGCCAAAGGACCGCAGCTGGAAGGCGGCCAAGGTGATGATGGCCAAGGTGGACGCCTTCCTGGACTCCCTGAAGACCTTCAACAAGGAGGACATCCCAGAGACCTGCCTCAAGGCTATTCAGCCTTACCTGCAGGTTAGCAATGATAATATTAACATATTATTATTGGTCTATTAATTTGATTTAAAAGAGCATTTTGAAAATGTTATAGTTTCTAGCTCACAATGCATCGTGCTGCATTGTGTGTTATTTCTGCTGTTTCCGTTGTTTGCCATATTATGTCAAATCAAGTAAGAATCTGAATCAAATGCCTACTTATTTAATTGGATCTAAAACCTAAGCTTCTATCAGAAGATTGAAGATTAGATATTGTTTCTCAAAACGGTCTGCTGTACATTGTTGTTCTTGCTTCCTTCTTGCAGATTCCAGAATTCATAAAGCCACAGTTACATACCTGTCTTTAGTTTTAAAATAAGGGTATGTTGATGTTCTTACTTCCTTCTTGCAGGATAACTAACTCAGAGAACCAGGGTTACATAAATACGTTACGTTGTTGCAGGTTAACTCACTCAGAGAACCATGGTTACATACATAAGTTACATTGTTGCAGGTTAACTCACTCAGAGAACCAGGGTTACATACATACGTTACGTTATGTTTTTGCAGGATAAAGAATTCCAGCCGGACCTGGTGGCCACCAAGTCTTACTCGGCGGCGGGCCTGTGCTCCTGGGTCCTAAACATAGTGAAGTTCTACCAGGTGTTCTGTGAGGTGGAGCCCAAGCGCCAGGCTCTCAACAAGGCCAACTCTGACCTGGCCAACGCCCAGAAGAAGCTGACCACTATCAAGACCAAGATCCACGTGAGACAACCTTAAATAATATATCAGTATAGCAGTAGTACCGTTGGTGCCTATTGAGATCGGCAGATTTCACCCAGGTTTTTCCATCTCACTCACTTCGCGCAGTCTACTGTCTTCACACATTTAGGAAAACATACACATAGCATAAACATTAACCGAAAGTATGTACGCTACCATTGACCCTTTGGAATACGAGACAGTAACAAGGCAGCAAATCGCAACTGCCCCTTAGTAGCGGACAGGGGAAATTAAAGTAGTATGAATGATCTGGGCAGCTTGCCCCAGAAATTGTGCCAAGCTCAATAGGCAACAGCGGTATATAAGAAGAATCTGTCCACCATCAAGGCCAAGATCCTTGTGAGACAACATGTGCTAATTACTTCCATATGCTAATTACTGCCATGTGCCAAAATAAGAGGAGATTGTGAAGACTACTGCCATGGAGAGGGATTGATGAATTGGATTAAACTTAATCAAATCCCTGTTTGTAACTAAATCCGTTTGTCTGACATCTAACTAAGTACATTTGAGCATATGGAGACCTTACAGAGATATGTTTATCCTGCACTGCAACCTTAATGACTGGTCGCTTTTTCTGTGTGTGTGTGTGTGTGTGTGTGTGTGTGTGTGTGTGTGTGTGTGTGTGTGTGTGTGTGTGTGTGTGTGTGTGTGTGTGTGTGTGTGTGTGTGTGTGTGTACGTGTGTGTGTGTGTGTGTGTGTGCGCGTGTGTGTGTGTGCGTGCGTGTGTGTCAGGAACTCGATGAGAACCTGTCCAAGCTAACGGCTAAGTTTGAGAAAGCTACCGCAGACAAACTGAGGTGCCAGCAGGAGGCGGACTCCACCGCTCACACCATCTCATTGGCCAACCGCCTGGTGAGCGTACACACACACACACACACACACACACACACACACACACACACACACACACACACACACACACAATCTGAAAAATGATTGGTGACCCGTAGGCTTGCGAACAGCGCCATCCAGCGTCAAGACGCGAAAACTCGCCAAACTCGTCATGTGGCAGACAACAAGTTAACCGAAGTTATCTCTTGGACAACATAATGTCCAATCAGACAGGATTGGTCATGCTTCACTTGACATCATTGATGACATCAGGGATCTCCATATATGGGCATGAAAGGGACATATATGGTAATTCGTTTGTTAGTGAATTCATTTCCCCCATTGACTTGAATAGGGAAAATGTAAATGGTAAGACGGAATTAATTTGCAAGTGTGACCCGCGTCACGGCAATCACACTTGCAATAGATGAGAATGATAGAATCATAGAATGAGAGAGTGAGGCGGCCTCGTCTATACTGTAGCTGTGGTTCCCATACCTTTTAGCTCACGAGTAATTAGACGTTTGCCCGAGACCCAAACTAGTAAAAACATCAGATAAAGGCACAAAGGCTGTTTTAACTACGGTTTTCACTTCTTAAACATATTTTGTTTTCTAATTTATGGAATTTCTTAGACTATACTTTCGTAGACTACTACTACTAACTTTTTCATTTTAAATTTAATTAATGTATTTATTTATTTATTTGTATTCATGAAAATCTCTTTTTATGTTTTGAAATAACAATAACTGAAAAGGCAAAAACTCCACGCACACTGTCTTCAATGCAAAAAGGGGGAATTTAATAAAGTGATGCAACGTTTCGGTATTTAAACCTTCATCAGGCAAACTATAATAACAACAGTGTTGGGCAATATTACTTCAATCAAGAGTAATATCTAATATATTAAGTTATATTACTTTTTTTTTTTTACCCCGCAAAAGAAAATAGATTAGAACTGAATCAAATTTATTGGAACAATAAGAGTCTCTGGGATGCAATTAAAAATATATATAATTAATGACAGGCTTTGTAATTAATTAATCGCAAATAATCACATTTTAATCGCACATCAATATTTGACCTGGGAACAGTGATAAACCTTTTTAATGGATTTTGGTATACAAGCGAATCACTTAATAATTAATATATATAAGCTAAGCAACAACACGTTGCTTATTTTTATTACATTTAAACACCCCAGTACTTTAGTATTTTGATCCTAGGCTCTGTATTTGGACTGCTCTTTCCCCTCTACACTCTACTCCTCAGAATAAATAAATATTAGGGTTTAGTCAGTGGTGATGTCAATAAAAGAAAGGGGTCCTATCAGCTATTAGACAAGGATATATGGAGACCCCTGTTGTAACTCTGAGGACCCTAGGGGTCCCGGACGACATGTTGAAGACCCCTGCCTATATTATCCTTATAATAAATATTTTCTTTTCTGGCTTAAAAGTGTATTTTATAAGTGATGTGGAGGGCTCTGGGGGGGGTTCCCACTAAGGAAAGTAGGCTTTCAACTCCCTAAAACCGTCTCTTTCGGTGAGTAGTGAAACTATGTGTATTTCTTATGTTTACATTTTACAACAGGCGAGAGGCTAGCAGTTAGCACAAGGGCTCAGTCTAGTGGAGGGCTGGAGGCTAAGCTAACGGCTAAACAGCAACATCGCATTGCGTTGCTTGAGGCTTGATGTGCTGTGGTGATATGCAAAGCATAATTTGCGAAGCCGTGCTTTTGTCCACGCTCCCGATTGCTTTTTAAATGTAAATGTCCCAGCCATCCACTTAGCGTTTTCGAGCTTGGGGATCCGCTATAGATGCGGTGGACGGGCCGCTTTTGGCCGTTTTGGCCTAGTTTTTTCGGGCTGCGAGGGGGTCCGCGGGGGTCCCCAAGGGTGGGGGACCCCTCGGGGACCCCCTGGGAGCCGGCCCCGTCCCTCCAGGTGGCTCTGGGGCCGAGCTGTGTCGCGCGCCGTGCACTGTGGACGACAGAATGTTGTGCTGTCCAGCTTGTCTTCTTCTATGACTGTTGGACAGGCAGCAACGCTCGGCTCTCCCCTCTCACATAAGCTACGTCATAACTGTGCGCAAGCTGCGGCAGATCTACAAGCTACACAGCATCTCTGTTGATATGTGTTATAGTTTGTAGGTCTGTTCTATTTTTGCATGATGCGGCAACTTCAAGTAACGGGTAACGAGGGCTTTTTTTTGCGGAGTAAAGCGTTACATATTACCAGTTTTGACAGAGTAATACCTTATATTACTCGTTACTGGATAAAGTAATAATATTACAGTAATATATTATTAGTAATTCGTTACTGCCCAACACTGAATAACAATAACAAAATGTTGCTCCAGGTGGGAGGTCTGTGCTCGGAGAAGGTGCGCTGGGCCGAGGCCGTGGAGAGCTTCCGGCACCAGGAGAGGACGCTGTGCGGAGACGTCCTCCTGGCCACCGCCTTCGTCTCCTACCTGGGCTACTTCACCAAGCGCTACAGGGTGCAGCTCCTGGAGCAGTCCTGGAGGCCCTTCCTCAGCCAGCTGACGGTGGGTGTTCTGGAGAGCTCTAGCTCTCTGTGGAGAGATAAATGTGGTGGAAGCAGCATTTAGCTTTTATGCTCCACATTTATCTGGAACAAAGTGTCTGCAGAAAGAGGAAAGAAAGAGGAAAGAAAGACCGAGGAACTAGACTAGACCAGGACTACTAACAGTCTAGACTATTTTCAGCATTTTAGTCGACAACATAAACCGTAGATAGATTAGTTGACTGACGAAAGATTTCAAATGACTAACGACAAAAAAACACATACAAATTTGCCCTAAAAAAATCAAGGCCTTTGTTACCTCCCCTCCCCCCTCCTCCAGACCCCCATCCCGGTGACCCCTGACCTGGACCCCCTGAGCCTGCTGATGGACGAGGCGGACGTGGCGTCCTGGCAGAACCAGGGCCTCCCCGCCGACCGCATGTCCACGGAGAACGCCAGCGTGCTGACCTCCTGCCACCGCTGGCCCCTCATGGTGGACCCCCAGCTGCAGGGCATCGGATGGATCCGCACCAAGTACAGCGACGCGCTGAGGGTGGTGCGGCAAGGACAGAGAGGGTGAGGCGGCTTGGTCTGTGAAACCTGTTAGCTCCAGACCCAAGAGGAGTTAGATGTTTGCCCGGGACCCAAACTAGTGCTAAACAGACGATCTGCTTGTAGATCGGCTGTTTTCACTACTTAAACATTTGTTTTTTAATTTATGGAATTTCGCAGACTTTTTTTGTATTATGTATTAGTGAAATTACTTTGAAAAATGTTTTCAATTTAATAAAACATGTATTCATGAAAATCTTAGCTTGTTCGGCAATGTTTTTTAATGTTTTGAATTAGAAGCAAATATTTGAGTCAGAAATGTTCGCTTTTAAAAAGATATGTTCAAAAATTTACAAAAAAAAAAATCACGATTCTTCAAAAATAGCAGATCTACAAGCTTGCAGCTGTAAGCTGATAGATCTGCTATGTTTTTAATAGTTAAAGCATAAAATAATGGTGAAAATCGAAAGTCCTGTCCAAACTGTCTCCGACCACCAAACTTTTCGTTTCGTTCTGACTTTCCGACTGTTAAAGACCCCTGCCCTAAAAGTTAGAACATGGAGAGACATAACGGCTTCGTTGTAGACAGGGGTGGTTCCTCATGCTCTTTGTTTGACTGACAGCTACCTGGACGCCATAGAGCGAGCGCTGTCCGCCGGAGACGTGGTGCTGATCGAGAACCTGGACGAGAGCCTGGACCCCGTCCTGGGACCCCTGCTGGGCAGAGAGACCATCAAGAAGGGCAGGTAGGAGGTCACACATGCGTCTTAGGAGAAGATGGGTTTGGACAGTGTTAAAAGCAGAGGAGAATAGTCCATAAAGAGTACAGACATGTTTTAGGCTTGTTTAGGTGGTTATGCATTTCATCCAACAGAGTAAGAGTGGCATCCTCTACACCTCTACTAGGTCTATAAGCAAACTGCAAGGGGTCCATGGACTTAGCTGTTTGCTGTGAGAGTTCATTTGGCAATTTGGCCTGAGCAGTTTTGGGCACCGGGACAACGGTTGCCGGCCTGGGGGGCAAAGCTGATGTTGAGGAACATCTGAAATAGCTGGGTAAATATGGGTCCCAATTGGGTGGCACATTCTTTCAGCACCCTTCCCTTGAGCCCATCTTGAGTGATATGAAATGTTCATATGGCCCCATCCCTAGACAGGAGACTGCAGAGCCTCGGGTCATAATATGTTCCTCTCGTCTCCATCATGGAGGTACATAAAGACAGGAGACTGCAGAGTCTCAGATGATAATATGTTCCTCTGGTCTCCATCATGAAGGTACATAAAGATAGGAGACAAGGAGTGTGAGTACAACCCGTCCTTCCGCCTCATCCTGCACACCAAGCTGGCCAGTCCTCACTACCAGCCGGAGCTGCAGGCTCAGAGCACGCTGGTCAACTTCACTGTGACCCGGGATGGTCTGGAGGAGCAGCTACTGGCCGCCGTGGTCAGCATGGAGAGACCCGACCTGGAGCTGCTCAAGGTCTGCACGCCTTTAACTCTTTTACTGCTACGGACGTTCCCGTTCGCCCCATTTTTGACCGCGGCGCGATGCCAATACGGCTCGTTCTTTTTACCTCGTCTGATGACTGTAAAGCTGATGGGGGGTCGCGCCGCCGTGTACAGTACATTCATCTCCCGTAATGCTGCTCTCAAAAATCCACCGCCCGTTAGCAATAATGGAGTACCAAATCACTTCCTTGTTGTTTTCTCTGGATCTGTTG
This sequence comes from Nannobrachium achirus, assembly GCF_963921795.1. Lineage (NCBI taxonomy): Eukaryota > Metazoa > Chordata > Actinopteri > Myctophiformes > Myctophidae > Nannobrachium > Nannobrachium achirus. The sequence continues at coordinate 6,609,798 of NC_137814.1, forward strand.
CTCTGATGCGATTACGTGTTCTGAATGGATGGCAACCGAGTGGCTCAATTCACATTAATTCTTGCATAAGGCTGCCCTCTGCTGCCAGTATGGCCAAGGTACACATTTGACGGACCATGATATAATGAATGATTTTAAAAAGAACCAATAGTTAATTTTCTATAACATCTCAAAAGAAAGCTGCTTTTTGCTGGCACCAGACCCAATAAATAAATAATAACATCTGGCAGTAAAACTGTTAATGATGTTATACTGTTATGTTGATGATACAGTATAACATGTTATCACATTTTGTATAACACGGTTGGTTCTATTGTGAAAATAGCCGATCTACATGCTGCGAGGCGTTGTGAGCATGGAGATCCGCTATTTCCGTTAATTAATTAATGCAACCCTTAATTAATTAACCACTTGTAATGTGGCATCCCAATTTTGGGATTGTCATTATAGCGGAAATTTTTCTGAACATTTCCTCTTTTCACCCCCTTACAAATAGTGAAAATAGTTGATCTACAGGCGCTCAACGCGTCGCCGATTCACTATTTTAGAAACGGTGCGTATAAAGTGCCACCCCCCTATTTCATTTCTGAAATGACGGCGCCTCTGTGTGTCTGACAGTCCAACCTGACGAAGCAGCAGAACGGCTTCAAGATCACCCTGAAGACGCTGGAGGACGACCTGCTGTCCCGCCTGTCCTCCGCCTCGGGGAACTTCCTGGGAGACACGGAGCTGGTGGAGAACCTGGAGACCACCAAGCGCACCGCCGCAGACATCCAGGAGAAGGTCTGTGATGGGTATTTTGATGAATTCCCATGTATTAATTCCTTTAGAAAGTTATCCTTTCCCAGAAGAGTAAAACCACATTCAGTCAGAGTCAAAGAACATCCATCATGATTAAAGATTACTCCCACACAAGAAATGAGACCACAACCAGTGCAAGTCAGTTTTTCTCTTAGTATTGAAAGAATAGTTCCGAGTCAAGGTACAGTACAGTACAGTACAGTACAGTACAGTACAGTACAGTACAGCAATTCACCCATAGTGCCTTCTCTGGTCTAGTTGACATGATTTTATGTAGTTACTGTAAAATAGTAGGATGGGTCCTGTCGTGATGATGTAATATTGTGACCGTGGTCACCTCATCGGCTGACCTGACCTTTATCAGTGGTTAGAACACAACAGAGTTGTTGACATGATGGTGTAATCTTGTTGTTGACAGCTTAAAGATGGTTTACCAGTTGAATATCAGACACTTGTACAGTACAGTGTCAAGGCTGATGGAATAACAATGTTAGAATAACAGGGTTTTGTGTTGGAACATAGAGGGACAAACAGCACAATTAATACATGGTCTGTCATGTACAGTAGTTTGACCTTAAGATGAAATTGGTACAATAATATTAATCAAACTTTTCCAACAGTCTGGAGCACTGCTTTTTCATAACATGGACCATTATTTATTGGGCATTCTGAGTTACAGACCACCATTTGATGAGATTCAGCCTCTCCCAAAATGTTTTGTTATTGTTGGAAAAGATTTTGTCCACATATCCATGCTGTATTTGATGTTGGTCCCATAAGGAGAGAGAATTGTAAATTAAGTAATGCAGATGTTTAACAATAATTTCTCTCTGTGTGTAAAATGAAACCAAATGGAGGTTTCATTAAGAGTTAAGAATAAGATGGCTTCCGC